>NW_024402486.1:0-25000 GCF_016859285.1 Xiphias gladius
GAATCGGGTGTCGTGACCTGAAACCGAACGTCAAACAACCGATCTGACAGAAATTCAGCCTGATTCTAAAATTAGCCGGGACACCAGCTAACAGCTGTCTGCGGATCTCAGGCCGACGTCCCGTCAACACAAACCGAGCAGGCGAACCGGGGAGCGGACTTTCACTCTCTGTCCTGCCTGTGCTCACGCTGATCGCTACAGTGGACGTCCGTACTCAGCTGAAGTATCTGCTGCTGACCGTCCACGTGTAGAGGTACGGGACTGCAATTCTATTCTACAATCGTTTGAAACGCCGAACTGAGTCATGTTTTATTCATTTTGCTTTTTCTATGGGAAATAAATCCTCGGTCCAGTTTTATCACCAGGAAACGTGTGTACGCTTTAGCCGATAATGTGACTTTACACAGTTTTTATTCAAAGAAACAAAAGTGTTGCTCACTTCCCAGGATAAATTCTGAAAAGCACTTTGTGCAACACTGGTTTATTTATCTGACGTAACTGAATCGTCAAGAATCAGTGCAGATATCCAGCCCTCACTGTGACGCTTATTATAAAAACTCAAGAATCATAAACCAGCACAGAGACACCGCTGCTGTACCCTGGGACATGTTCCGACAGGTAGTTTTACTGAGTTCTCTGGACAACTTCCCTACAGCTGTTTCTGAACCTCTCCCTCCTCCCTGAGACGTCCGACTCTAATCAATCATCACCACAATCGTCACGAGCTGACGCAGAGACAGCGGTGAGAAATTGACTGAACAGAGCCGACCGCCTTCACTTGTGGATGACGACTGGACAGGTCCAGATCCGCCGTCGTCGTTCTAAAGTCCAACTCGAAGGTTCCTTCTTTCAGCTGAGCTATTACACGATGAGAACACAACTCTGACTACCACAAACCTTGTTACACACTGATGGATTTTCTCTCTGCAGGTCGATTTTCACAGAAATGAAGTGACACTAACTTCTGTCTGATGGAAAGAGATAAATCTTAAACTGCTGTAGTGGATATGATGTGTAGCGAAAACAGGCCGGTAGCTGGAGCCTGCTGGACTGTTCCCGTTTCTGTGACCACAACAGCAGCTCCCGGTCCTATAAAGTGACACCGAGCAGCTGCTGTCAGACTCAGCTCTGCTTACACTGGGTGTGTGTGTGTGTCCGTCAATGAGCCAATCAGCTGCTAGAATTCTCTCCTTGTGTCTATATAAGGCAGTGGGTAATCAATAGATCTGGAATACCCGCTTTGCCTGTGTTGGTGTGTGATTTTTCAGATAAACACACACACACACACACACACACACACACACACACACACACACACACACACACACACACACACACACACACACACACACACACACACACACACACACACACACACACACACACACACACACTTAGGTCAGACCAGCAGCTCAGTGATAAAAGCACACAGGTCTGTACTGGTGTGGGTGTGTTGCTACTGGTTACCAGTGAGGAGAAGAAACATGAAGCAGTTTGTTCAGTCTGAAGGTTCAAACTGACTGAACAACAGTTTACTGTCCTTAGTAAAAGGGTTTCACAGTTTTCACTTTGTCCATCCATCAGAATCAGCACATTAGTCCGATGGATGACGTACACAAACGTCTGATAACTCAGGAGACGCTGTTGTTATCAACAAACATGACCAACCGACTTAAACTCTCCAGTGTCAACAAAACAACTGGGACTTTGAAAGGGGAACCACGAGTCCCTGTTTAAATATTTATCTACCGTCCGACATGTTAAGGAACGAACTTGTGTTATTTCTGATAACTTGAGGAGGACGAATGCCCTGCCTCAGCCTTCCGCCGCTGTTAAACCGGATTCTGTGCCCCGTCAGATTCCGTGGCCTGCAGAAACAACCAGTTCACCTTCAGGTTACGCTCAGAGCATCCTGCAGAACAACCGGACATTTACTGGGTTGATATTTACTGAATCACTACCTAGAATTAATAATACTTTCACCGGGTTGTTTTTACTTGTGTAGCTGCAGCACAGCCCCCCAGTGAGGAGCAAACTGAGTGAGGACGGGGTTAATGAGCAGAGACACAACAACCCTACAGCTCAGCAGGATCTCCTCAGTTTAGGTTCGATAGTTAATATGAAGTTTTGTCTTTTTTCACAGAACAGTAGAAATTAGTTTTGTTCCTGCGCTGAGTGAAATAGCAGAACATGGCCCAGGTCCGATTAATGGCCGATTTGCTTTTATTACCGCCACCAATCGACTGATGGAAGAGTAGGAACGATTTTAAACGACCAGGTTTTTATTCTCGCCGTAACATCAGCACCAGTGTGTTAGTTTCCTCAACCCTGGTATACCACCTGGGCGGGGTTTAACCAAGGGGAAGGGAGGCTCTCATCAAAGACACTGTCCAGGTGCATTATGGGAAATGTAGGATCCAGTGTTTCTGGACTAAAAAGTCAGGAGCTCTCCACCTCGGCTGCTCAGATTTCATTTTATAATCTGTCTCCCACAACAACAACAACAGTATGTTAGAGACATACTGGAGGACGCAACCAGCTGTTTGATTCATGTGACAGTGTTTACAGGCTCGTGATTGGTTAGAGTGAAACAACAGCAGCAGCCTCAGTTCCTCTGTGCTTTATTGAAATAAAACAGTCTGAAGCTTGTTTCAGCCTGTTCAGCCAGACAACCACACCCTCTACTCAACCACAAGGCATGCTGGGAAAACACCAACATGCTGTGTGTGTGTGTGTGTGTGTGTGTGTGTGTGTGTGTGTGTGTGTGTGTGTGTGTGTGTAGCTGCACGTCACGTTTCTAAGAGAGAAAACACAGAGCTTCACAGACCCACCAAACTGGTTTTCTCAGTTTAACCTGGATACACACACACACACACACACACACGGACACACAGAAAAATTGGGTTCTTCCAGAAACTTCTTGGCATTTGGAAACCTGCAGTTATTTTACATTGATTTCTAACTATTTGCAAGTCTTGTAACGTATCACTCTCTGTTCTGATCACCGGGAGAAAGGAGGCCACAGTATAAATGTTACCAGTAGTCAGATCAATACAGAGTCTCCGTTTGAACTGGATCTGAAGGCTGATAGTTCACCCAGCAGCTGGATTTAGCTTGGGCTCAATATAATCATTATTTTTTATCATTGAGACAAATCCGGGTCAAAGCAGAGGTGAACAAGCTGCCTTTTTTGTTTTGGCATCTTACTAGTAAACCCACAAATCTCCATTAAATCCTTTCGTTTACATTCTGAGCGACCGGGTCCCGCTAATGACGCAGCGGGCGGCCTACAGGGGGCCGATGATGAGCCTCTACCCGCTGACCTCTGTCAGCTTCTCGGATGTTTCCACTGTTGCGGCATCATGTGTTTCAGGTTTTCTGTGAAATGATTTGTTTCTTCTGATGACAGAGACAGAAACGACGGAGTTTGATGGTTGAAATCAGAAGGTGACAGCAACTTTCTCATCCAGATTGTGGAGCTCGGGCCGAAGCTACATTCATCTTAGTCTCTTAACTTCTGCCACCGCAGTACTTGTGGCAGCACTTGAGAACATGGAGGAGTCGTCTCGTCTATGCAGACAAAAATCTAGGTGCTGACATGCATGAAAATGAAGATGACCACAACACATCAATCAGCCGCCAGATTCATCTACAGCTTCAAGACAAATCCAGGTTGTAGGTGGAAGTAAACAAGCCTCCACCACTGTGGTTACACCTCGCTGTAACACTAAAGTGTGTAGAGGATTTCACTTTTTAACTGCTTTTGCCAAGACACTTGTCCAGGGGATCCTGTAGAATATTTCATATGTTGGAAATATAGTCCCTGAAATAGCGTTAAAATAAAGGTTAGAATCACTGAAATTTATAAACAAAAATTTAGCGCAAACAGCTCGAGGCCTTTTCATCTGCAAATCACCAGAATCACAAAAAACAAAACAAAAAAAAAAAACCTTAAAACAGAATCCATAATCCTCTGCTCCATGAAGTCAGTTCCACTCTGATGAAATTCCATTCAATCCTCGTGTTTGCATTCATACCGACAAAGGACCGACCTGAGACGGCTAAGGATCGGTGTCTGCCTGGGTGTGTCGCTGATCTCTTGCTAACTGAGCTGAGTACTCTGTGCTTACGTTCCTGGCTAATATTCCAACTATTAATGTTTCATGCAGTTTTAATCCCTCCACGGCCCTTTGACATCGGACTGTGAAGCCATGTTCGTGTTATTTTTTGTCAGAGCCAGCCGGACTGTTCTAGAGCTGCATCGACGATTATCGTCAATATCGATCAATCTGCCAAATAATCGTTCCGTCCATAAAATGTCAGAAAACAGTGAAAAACGTCCATTGAAATTTCCCACAGCCCCTGGATGATCTAGCTTATTAACTTGTTTAAAAACCCAAAGAAACTCATTCTCCTGACCACATGTGAGGGTTGGAACGAAGATCACTGCAGTGATGATTATTTGGTTGGTTAGTTTTTATTATGGTTTGCATATTAACACTCTGTACTGAGTCCTGACCCAACTGTGTCTGAAACGGAGCGGATGGAAGCGACTCAAAGTTCTATTTTTTTCTTGTCCCATAAACTTCTAGTTTGATTAAATTCATTTTACTAAAAAGAAGTTTTGTAAAAAATATTATTCACGGTCAGAAGAGTGAGAGGTCCAATCACGGACTGACAACAGCTAAACTCAAAGAGCCAGAGGTTCAACTGAACCGTTTCAAACATGTATTTAATCATGGTGCATGTATGAACCAATAGTTAAACCATTAAAGTTTCAGTTGCTCTGGGTGTCCAGAATAGGGACGCACCAGCCCGAAACGGACGCAGATAGCTTGATCAGGTATCGGTGACAAGGGGCGACCTATCCAATTCAATTCTATGTCACTCTACGTTTCCGTCTACGTGCCACGCCGTGCGTCGGCGGCGCGCCGGCAGGCCCGGCATGGAGGGCGTCACAAACTCAGGGTCGGCTGGATTCTGACTCCTGCTTATTTTGAGCCTTTTGCTTCCACCGCGTTACCTGTTTAAACTACCAGTGCGAACTGTGATTTAATTCATCGGGTCTGTCTGCAGTAGTTTGTGATTTAATTGTGATTTCATGTTTACATGTTGTTCTCATTAGACCCAGTTGTATTGTTTTGTACTGGAACTTTAATTCCTGATCGATTAGTTGCTGAATTAAAAGGTTCACACTTGAATCGTAATTCCTGTCAAATCTGAAGATTTTTTACCGAGTTGCTGCGGCACGATTCTTTACTATTTTAATAATACATAACCAATGTATTTATTTGTTACATTTAGTTTTACAATGTTAGGAAAGCAATGTCTAAGTCAAGCCCGACGCTGCCTTAGACACAGTGAGGCACACAGCTTACTAAACAAACACTGGTCTCGGGTCTGTACTCCGCACCGGTCGATACCCAAAGCCCAGGCATCAGTATCCGTATCCGGACCGAAAACGTCGGATTGGTGCATCCCCTTTTAATCCTGAAACATCCGCCAGCTTTTTCCAGATGATTTGAAACTAAAGTGAGACGACTTTCAAACGAGCTACTTCAAGAATAAAATCAGGAAATGACTCTTTAAATGCAGAGAATATAGACAGAAGTGAAATCAGTGTCTAAGTGCTTCTGTTCTGTTTATCGCCACAACACTTCACACGGGATTTCATTAAAATGAAATGTATGTTCCCAGGATAAATCTGAGACGGTTTATGTTGCATTGGTATTTATCTGATGTAACTGAATCCATTCTGGCCTTGTAACTGAAACTGAATCGAATTGGGAGATTAGCGCCGATACAATGTCCTATTGCACAAATGCCAGAAAATAAGAGGCTTTAAATGATTTTCAACATTAACACGTTGTACTTCATACATGCGACAATTTTCAAAAACGTAAGGAAATAGTGGTTTCGAAAGGTTTTTTATTTGAGCCTTTTGAATTGGTGATAACAGTCCAGACGCAGCTCCCAATCGATTAATCAACTAATGGTTTCGGCTCCAGTGTGGAAGATCATTTCCATTCAATTAAGCGCTGTAACATGGTGATCAACAGTGATGGATCAATGTTAGGAAAAGCTTGAAAGTATCCCAGTGCATACAGTATGTGGAATATTTCAAAAAAAGGGTTGTATTATGTTATTTCTTTGAAAAGTTTAATTGTGCCCCTAAAAAAAGTATCAGCACAGCGCTCTGAGCAGGCAGAGGGGTCTGTCACATTGACTGTGACTGTTGAAGCCTATTACATAAAATCACTGATGCGAGTCAAACTGCAACACCGGTAGACTTGAACATCTGGCAGAGAAAACCACTATACAACATCACATCATCATCATCATCATCTTCGCATACACGCAGCACTTCTATTAAAGGCCAGCTCTGCTTTCGGCCCATTAACTACGTGAGCTATGCCGTGTACTGTGTAAGTCCTCCATCGTTGTTTAGCCCGACTTCCTTTCTTCCAGACAGACTCTAGTTTCACTTACTCTGCGAGAATCAACCTGCAGAGAGTCTGCGTTTAGGAGTCTACGGAAGTTACGTTCTCACGGCAACGTTTTAAAATGAGGCGACTAACAGAAAAATAATCAGCCATTATTTAGGTAAGTGTAGAGCTGAAACGATTAGTGTTGATCGACTGAAAAATAATAGGCAAATATTTTGATTAATCGTTTCGGTCTGTTTTTAAGCAAATATATTGGGAAAAAACGTCTCTTATTCCGGCCTCTCGAATGAGAGGGTTTCCCACTTGTCTTTGTCACGTGTCAGTGTAAACTAAATATTTTTGACATCTCAAGATGTCACCTTTGGCTCTGTCAGGTTATGATGGACATTTTCTAACGTTTCATGGACCAAATGCTTAATAGATTAATTCATTGAAAAAAAAAAAAAAAAAATCTGCAGATTAGTTGATGATGAAAATCATTAGTTGCAGCTCTAGATAACTGATGAATCCTAATCATTCTCTGGCTCCAGCTTCTCATTTCTGGGGATTTGCCGCTTTTCTTCGTCATATTCGACATCTGTTGCTACTATCAGAATAATTAATATTATAGATAGATGTGGATATAATAAATACAGAGTTAATAAACGCTGCTGTGTGTTAAATGACTAATACTTCAGGGTCCCCCTCTGCTTCACCTAACCCAGCTGCTGATCACCAAATCTCTGAACTCTGCTGGGCTCTGGCTGTGGCAGAGCTGTGGCATTTACTTTCTGACAAACACTAGTTCGTACGGATCCTTTACGCTTTCATTCACAGCTAACCGGACTCATACAGAAGCTGTGCTCCTCCACTGTGTCCAGCACTTATTGGCATTTAGCCTCAATCTGTTCTGCATTACTGCTGTCTGAACATTTGCCCACTGCTTTTTCTGTACCGGCTCTCTCTCTCATCTGCATTTCTCTGCTAT
Organism: Xiphias gladius; assembly: GCF_016859285.1. Lineage (NCBI taxonomy): Eukaryota > Metazoa > Chordata > Actinopteri > Istiophoriformes > Xiphiidae > Xiphias > Xiphias gladius. The sequence goes on from NW_024402486.1 coordinate 7,414, forward strand.
TTGAGGTGCTTAGTCTGTCTGGGTTGGACTGGACCCACGGGGCTAATTACATTATTTAAAATGCTGACTGTACTTATGAAATGAACCCACACTGGCTGTGTGTTGAGGCCTGTAGAGTTAGATTCTCTGTCGTACCGAGGTGGCTGGTGGAGGCCTATATGAAGCAATGAATTTATCAAACACATCAATACGACTAAAATTAGACATAATGTCAATGTCAGTTACTCATCACGTAACGGACCCAGCCCTACCACATAATCTAACAACTATGAGAGAGACTCGTAGAAAACAAAGCTTAATGAAGAATATTCAGCAGTTCTGTGTTTTAAACTTAACTTCATTACTGCGAATCCCTAAAAAGGTTATGTTGCACAGCAAGATATTCAACCCCATGGTCCTCGGCAGCTCAGGGCTGCGTACAGTAAACTGTGTGTCAAACAGTGTGTGCGGTGCTAAACAGTGTGCACAGGCTGAAAGCTGGTTGGCTCATCACAGGACAAAGTTCAAAGTGCAGCTGCAGAGCGTATTTACGGGTACAGCTGCTGATCACCTGAAATCAATCAAACGGGGCGTCAGATCACTACGCACTGTTTGTGTCTGCCTCGTCAGAAAATACGGAAAACGACAACACCAGTGGTCGGTCGGTTACACGAATATAACACACGGCACTGCAGTCACGACGGTGTTGTAATTCATTCTTTTAATGTAGACCCAGAAAGACCGAGTCACTAAGCTGGTCGGTTAGTCAGATGAGAATTAACCTGCAGGCTGGAATAATCCACTTGGGAAGTCTCAAATCATTTTTCAAGAAAAGATGCCAACTCATCCACAGGGTCCAGCGTGTCTGACGTGAGGATTTGCTGCTTTTCTCTGTCCGATATGATGTGACGTGACAGGTAGATCTTTCTCTCGTTGCTGCCGGGGAGGCAGTAAAAACGACTCTGTCATTCAGTACACAGAGACGGGCCATGAAAAGAGCTATTCTCCCTTTTCACACGCGGTCCACGACATGGAATATTTACCTCAGTAGTTTACAAGTGTAAAAGTGATAGTGTAAAAGGTCCTATTGGGAATTCTGGTTCCTGTCACTGTCACACACTCTTTTAATTGTACACGTTAGCACAGTTAGCTCTCTTCCAGCTGTCGGTGGGACACACGCACACACACACACACACACACACATTAACACAGTACTGAAACAGTTACTTCCATCAGTGATTAATGTCCTTAATGCCACAGGTATTTTCTCAATTAGTCATTTAGTCTGTGCAACGTGCATCTCAGTTTTTCAAGGCAGCGTCTTCAAATGTCTTGTTTTATCCAAACAACAGTTCAAAACCCAGAGATAATCAGATTACTATCGTGTGTGACACAGAAAAGCATCAAACCCTCACATCCGAGGAGCCAGAAATGCAAATATTTGATCTTTTCGCTTAAAAAAATGCCAAAATAAATGATGATTCAATCGTCAAAATAGTTGCTGGTTAATCTTCTGTCAATTGACTGATCGTTTTCAGGTCTTACATTAATGATTATCAATTATTTTGGTGCCCAAACCTTTGCACAGGCCACAGTGACCTTTTCCTTTTTTCTGTATTTGATTTGTCTATGAAATGAAAAGTAAGGGAGCTTTAACATTTACTCTCTGCCTGCTGCAGGGCTGGATTCACTCCCTTTACTTTCAAAAATCTACCAAACAGCTGGATGAGAGCACCGGTGCGTCGGTTCGGGTTCTGTTTTTACCATAATACAGAAGAGACAGCAGGTGTGTCAGGTAACTAACCTGTCGTGCAGCAGTGACCGGTGTTAACCAGCTGAACTAACCCACGGCAGCAGGTAGATTTAACAGAATCGGGTCCGCAGTCCGGAGCTACCAGCTCAGCTCTGGGGTCTGAAGCCTCAAACAGCTACTGTGAACTTCAGTCCGGATCACAGCCAGACCCTGGGGCCTCTGCACCACCTCCACTGTCTGCAGCTAATGTCTGTTAGCATTTATGTCCGCACCGGCTACACATGACGCTAGAAGCGGTTACAGGTACCAAAGGAGAGGATAAACGAAGTGCCAAGAACCCCGTTACCACCGCGACACCCAGTCTGTGACCGGAGCTGACTTCCGACACAAGTCCACAAACTTTGTTAGCCTCAGCGCTAACTAGCATGCTACAGCCGCGGCCGTTTGACGCCATGATACACCTGGCTAACTGACTAGCCTCAGTGGCTAACGGGCACAGCAGCTGAGAGGGAGGAAGCAGCGCGACGACATTTCAACAAACTAAAAGTCATTTTGAACAAACTTACTGCGTCTCTGTCGGTTCATGCTCGGAAGCTAACGGACAGACGGGCGGACAGAGGCCGAGGGTCAGACTAACCTGAGGGGGGAATCTCTCCGTCCGTCCGCTGCTGGCAGCGCAGAAAACCTCTGAGTCCCTCTGTTCCCGCTTTGCCCCGTTAACGTTAAACACTGCAGCTGTCGGTTCCCTCGGTTGGCTGCTGATACAATGTTGTCTTGAAACGTTAAATCGCAGTTCGACCGGAGCTGCGTCGTTTCCGAACCTGTCGGTTCCTGTGACCGAACTAACGACTACTGACCGAGCACACTGACGCACAGCTGCAGCTGCCTGCGTCATGACGTAGGGAAGCCTGCCAAAGATCGTCTATATTCAAGGCGCGCTCTCCTCGGTTACGCTGGCTCTTAGGAAGAGGACGGACTCTTTTTCTTAACTAATTTTATTTTTCCTCTCGTTGGAAAATTAATCCAACGGTCAAAATTCAATAGATGCAAACCATCATTCTCTTCTTTGAACAAAAGACTAGCCAGACAGACAGAGATAGTGTTTGTTTGCATAACTTTTTAAAATTTCCCTTTTATTTAATGTCCTCTTGTCCCATTTTTCTTATTTATTTGTTGTTTTATTGTATATGGTATTTGACCTTGTATCATATCTAGGACGGCGGCGAACAGTTACTTTCATTAGCGATTAATCTGTCGACTATTTTCTCAGTTAACTGATTAGTTGCTTATCTAAAAAATGGAGGGAAATGGTGGAATATGCACCGGAGTCCGAGGCGACGTTGTGCGACCAACGGTCCAGGACCCAGAGGGATTCGGTTTTCTCAGGAAACCAGAAAAAATTCACCTCTGAGAGGCTGGAACCAGAGAATTGTGGCATTCCTACTTTAACAATAACTCAACGTGACGAATCAGTTATCAAACTAGTTGATAGCTGATTTTCTGCAGATTGAGTAATCGACTAATCGTTGCGGCCCTCGTCTCGTCGATGTGTCTCCACCTGCTATAACTACATGTCTGAAAATGCGTGGAATCGAATGTCGCTTTATTTTTCGGTTAACAGACTCCGTGTTTTGCATAACGTTTTTTTAATTTTCGTTATATATCAAATGTCTTATTTTTCTCAGTTTTATTTCTTGTCTTTTCATTATTTATTTAATCACGTTACGTCTTTTGTCTTGTCTCCACCCAACACGTTCTAATGTCTCCGCTTTGATTAGTAAAGTTTGTTATTTTGTATTCATTTGTTTTGCAGTATATACAAGCAGATGGATTATTAACGGTCAGTTTTATGTTAATTTTTCATCGTTATTTACTTTTATTTAAACCTGAATGATACGTTTTGCATTTTGCCCCATGCATCTGTTCAGGGTTGAGACATGGGAAAAAAAAGTCTCTCAGGACAGAGTGAGACCTCTTCAGGTTTAATAATGTATCTGTGAGCCATCTTCAGTTTCAACAACGACAACAACAACATCAGAACCAGGAGAACCGGAGCCCTCCTACAACCAGGGGTCAAAGGTCACAGCCAGGACTGTCCTCTCCTTCCCTTGGAGAGGCCTATTCCTTTTCTGCTTTGCACCTCCTAACTTCCTTTCCTACCTCCTGCTTACCTCCTTACTACCTCTGTTTCCTTTTCTACCCCTTCCTCTCCTTCTCTACGTCCTCCTCTCCTTTTCCATCTCCTCCTTGTCTTCTCTCTCCCCTTCCTTCCTTTGTTACCTCCTACTTTCCCTATCCTCTGCCTATCTGTCCTATGTCCTAACTCCCCCTTTCCTCCTTCGCCTCCTTCTTTCCTCCGTTGCCTCCTCTTGTCCTCCTTTACAGTCTCCTTTCTCCTCCGTTAGCTCCTTTTTTCTTTCCTTCGCCTCCTCCTTTCCTCTCCTACCTCTGATAAAGGACAAACCTGAGGAGGACTCCTCAGACCGGTAGCGGGAGGTGTCTCGGTGTCGCCCCCTGCTGTCTGTGAAGCAGTTTCGCCTTAAACACACGTAAAAAATATGACCAGAAAATACTGTTCACCATAAACGCTGCATTCATTGGACACCTGGCCAACAGTTTACCTGTCGGCTCACTCTGGTACCTTTACAGTGATGCTGATTAATCTGCATTTTCCCTGAAAAAATAAAGATAAATAAAGGCTATAATATGAGTAATTATTGAATATTTAGGGATATAATATTTACTATATATTCATATAATTATTATTCTTTTAAAGTAAAGGATTCGTTATATAAAAAATATAATTTTACCATTACAATAATATAACGCACGATTTAACTAAATACTATTTACTATATGATAAAAGGATCCAGCAGCAAAAACTGCCCTTTTACAGCCCTTGTGGTGCCAGCAGAATTCAGGGGTCAGGGGTCAGAGGTCAGAGGTCAGGGACAAGGTTTGGCCTTGTCCTGCTGTACAGATACAAACGTACACAAACTGCAGCAGGTTAAAGATGAACCCTTTATTTATGAGTCACCTGAGTACACACAGAGGAAAACTCTCTCCCAGGGACAGAGACACTGAGGATCCACTGAGAACCTTCTGTGGATGTTTAATGCATAGATGGAGATTTTATTCTAAACCTGACCAGGAATCATCTTCAGGTCTATTTTGGATTAACTGAGGATCTACTGATCGTGATCTACAATCACTTACTGATCATTTTCTCTGGATCTATGGTGGTCACCTCTAAATCTACAGGATCTATGGAAGATCCTCTATTGTGGCTCCACCAATGATGCTCTGTAAATCTACTGTAGATCCGCTGATGATCTTCAGTGGATCCGTGATGGATTTCCAGTTGTTCTGTGATTCTTATGGATTGACTGGTGATCTCCTGTATATCTGCAGATGACACCCCCACCCCTTAGATCTGTGGTGGCTCTCCAGTGGATCTGCGGCGGACCCGGTGGTCTCTCTCAGGGCAGGGACTCTGTTTTGACCTTGGACAGGTTGAGGTCGTAGAGGATGTTGAGCGTCTTGATGGATCTCAGGTCGGTGATCCGGTGTTTGTACACCAGCAGGTGAGAGTTGTTGACGGCCACCTTAAACTCCCGGTTGGTGCACAGGATCTTTATCTGCAGCAACAAAACCACAAACTGTTATTAACCTGACACATGTTCACGGACTGACCCTTTAATTCTGTGCTGTGGTGAGCTCAGGGACCCTCCGACATCTGAACATCACTGTTAGAACACAAACACAAACTGAACAAGGGCCTTAGCAATAAAGATAAAATCAGAATATTGTTATTGATACAAAATCCATATTTGACCTCGAAGGGCTGTCCCGGGACGAAGGGGAAGTGCTGCAGGTCTCTCTCCTCTTTGCCCCACCTCTTGCCGATGCAGCTGTTCCTGACGATCACCTTCCTGCCGCTCTCGTTGAAGCGGGGGTTGAAGTGGAAGGCCAGGTCGTTCTTCGTGGACAGATCCACTGTGATCCTGAAAAGCAACAGAGACCGTGGCTGATTTCTTAACCCACCTGAGTGTGATACAGTGTCTTCGGTTCAGTGTCGCAACAGCTTCCATGGACAAAAGTCTTCGTGCGGAGACAACCTGACCGAAGGCCGTCGCTACATACAGAGCATGGGCACTGTACGTATTAAATACACCACGTGTTCAGTCCTCAGAATCTCATTCAGTACCAATCATCCTCAAGGTTCAGTTTTTATTACTGAGCACAGCGATCACTGAATCCGTGTAACACGTGTCTACCAACATATCTCCGTACGTCAACGTCATTACGGGGTTGAGCAACATTAAAACATAACTGATAACAACAACAATAATAATAATAACAATAACAATAATAATAATAATAATAATGATAATGATAATAATAATAATAGTACATCATTTCAGATGTATGACAGAAAGGGACGACACAAATATTTTTATCTTCAAATTTCCGTCCAAAAGTTGCAGCGCGTATCTGCAACTTTTGGATGAAGTACAATGTGTCCACGATGATTCCGGCTGAGCCGAGAAAAATTAAATGTACAAAAGATGAGTCACTGGCGTTCGTTGAAACAAGGAGGAACTGGCGGCTGGACGTGACACAAGAGAAATGTGTTGTTTGAAACCATAATGAGTAGTTGAGAAGATCATGATTTAGTTCTGTAATGAGAACTGTTAAATCTCTATTTGAGACTAAAGCTTGGGCTCATCTGCAAGAGTGATGTTAGATACTACAGAAAGATCATTTATAAACGTAAGAAATAATCAGGGTCCTAATATGGATCCTTGAGCTGCACCATATTGCATTATATTCTCCTTGACCCATGATTGTTAATAAAAACATATTAATTTCTATTAAGAACACAATTACTGAGCCACTTATAAAAATTAGCGTGAGAGCCATATTTATACATCTCTGAGAGCAAAATAGCACGATACACAGTGTCAGATGCCTTCACTAGGACTAGAACTCTAAAGCTGTATGCAGACGTGTGACAAATTAATATAGGAACCTGAACAATGGGAGGAGAAACAGGATGACAACTCCCCCGTCCACAGGGCAGGAGGGGTCACTGATTGGTTGGATGAGCATGAGGATGATGTGAATCACGTGCTGGGACCGTCACAGTCACCGGATCTCAACCCAGTTGAACACCCGTGGGAAGTTCTGGACCCACGTGTTAGACAGCGCTCTCCGCCACCACCATCAAAACACCAGATGAGGGAACATCTTTAGGAAGAATGGAGTTCATCCCTCCAGTAGAGTTCCAGAGACTTGGAGGATCAATGATGAGGAGCACTGAAGCTGTTCTGGATCCTCATGGTGGCCCAACACCTGACTGAGACACTTTATGCTGGTAAGTTCTAGAAGTGCCATATAAGTTGAATGATTTTTATGGAATCCACACTGCAGATTGTAGAGACAACTGTAAGCGTTCAAATGTCCCAGGATTCTTTTATACACCAGTTTTTCCAGAAACTTTGAAAAACGTGGCAAAATTAAAATTGGACGATTTGTAAAGGATCCTGGATCACCTGTTTTAAATAGTGGAATAACATTAGCCATTTTCAGGTCAGAAGGTATGATGTCAATTTCCAGTGATAATGCAGAAATGGATGTTAAAGGCTCAATAATAGGAGTCGTGAGTTCTTTGAATAGGGAGGTGCAAATTCCGTCATGACCTGGAGCTGATTTTTTGTTTTTTATTCCAATGTAATATCATTCACTCCCTTAAAGTCAGACAGATGAAAAATACAAAAAGACGGAAAAGAACCCTTTCATTTAATCCAATGGATTAACTTGTATATCAACTATCTTTTTGGAAGAGACGCAGCAACACTTGTTAAAGAAACCATTGAACCTACAAACTATTTCAGCAGGATCAGTGTAAGTGGAGGAGGCCTTTTTTCCCTGAAGTAGCTGATTAATCATTTTCCACGTGGCCTTGGTATTACTGTCAGATTCTGTAAACTGATCACTGAAGAAGCTTTTCTTGGCCACTAAGGAGGGGACTGTATTTGCTTTTGTAAGATTTATAAGAAGATAAATTTAATGGAGTTGGCGATGAAATATATTTTTTGTAGAGTTTGTTTTTAGTTATGGAGGACTTTTTTCAACCCTGCAGAAAACCAAGGATGATTGTATTTTTATCTAGTATTAATATAAGTTGAATTAAATAGCTCCATAAATGCTTGATAAGCTGAGTTTGCATTGCTCTCCCATTATACCTTTTCAAAGGAAACCTTCTCCAACATTTGTTTTTAAATTTTGATTCATCGCTTGGATTGAAGTCTCTATAAGTGACTACAGAGCTATTGTTTTTTTTTTTTTACCTTATGTCTTGTCTGTCTAATATGACAAAATGAAAGATTGGGAAATGATCTGATATATCTGTGAATAAAATTCACAGTTAAGAGGATCAAATAATATATGATCAATTAGTGTAGCAGATGTGTCTGTTACCCTGGTAGGTTTGCTAATAGTGGGATCAAGATCTATTGCATATAAATGGTTTAGAAAATCTGTTGTTTGAGAATGAGTTCCACTTTTAAAAGGGTTAATATTGTGGTCCCCGAGAATATGGCATGTTTTGTTTCCTTATTTATTAGCTCATGAGACTATTATTAAAACAAGTCATGTCTGTGTCTGGTGATCAATAAATACTATAGCATGGAATTAGTGAGTTAGTGAGTCTTGTGCTGTTTAGCCCCTATCTGTTTCCATTCAGTCAAACTGTCCCGTTAAAAGCTGCTGAACCAGCTGTGATCAGCTCCTGTTCTCAGTGTAGCCGTGGACATACAGACAACTGTCACTGGGTCACTGCGATACTGAAGGAAACTTAAAAACAGGAAGATTCTGAATGAAGCCTCTTTTTCTCTGGTTTCTAAGTGGATTCATGGAAGTTTATTTGGATTTGACTGAAATTCATCTCACACAGTATCTTTGACTCGTCTTGAAATCTCCCGCTCCCCCTCGGTGGAGGTGCCATTTTCACAGTTTTTAAAACCTCTGATCTATATCAGGTTTGGGGTCATTTATAGTCTCATGTGCCTTTTTGACCCCGTTTACACCTGGGATTAACATCCATCTTGAGTGATCGCATCACGAGTGGGAGCGCTAAACACAAGCGTAAGCGACCACCAAGACACATTGCGATCAGATCACGTGGTCAAGTGGTCTGGGATCCATTTGACCACACGTCTTTTGGATTGTAAACGCTAATGTGTCCTGATACGGCCCAAACAAGGATGTAAAAGGAAAATACGTCATCAATGCAGGACGTGGTGACAACGGGCCACGCAAACGCTTGAAAAAAATTGAAAGGATCACTGACGCATGTGGTTGGAGTGCAGGTGAAACCATATGCCTAGTCTGCATTTGGGTAGAAGATCCAGTCCAATCGTAACCAGGCTGTTTACAAGGAAGGAACTGACGTAGGCAGTAGGAGAATCTGAACACTAGTGGTCAGCTGGACACGGCTGGCCTCAAACCAGGGTCTCTGAGGCCATCCATCCAACCATCCGTCCATCCATCTATCCTGCCATCCGTCCAACCATCCATCCATCCAACCATCCATCCATCCGTCCAACCATCCATCCAATCATCCGTCCATCCGTCCAACCATCCGTCCAACCGTCCAACCATCCGTCCATCCGTCCAACCATCCAACTATCCATCCATCCATCCATCCATCATTGAAGTTAAAGTATTGATACTGACTTGTCAGCGTTGGGTTTGATGGTTCCAGCGATGGTGATCAGCAGGTTTTCATAAACTCCACTGGGCAGATCCTGTTTGTACGGCACCGCCTGTCAACCAGAAGACACCTGTTTACTACATCTGTCTGTAACTGTGTCTGTAACCTTGTCTGTAACTGTGTGTGTCTCTCTGTCTCACCAGACTCTGTTGAGGAGGGGTGGGGAAGATGGGTCCAGGTCCAGGCCTAGGTCCAGCTCCAGCTCCAGGTCCAGGTCCAGGTGAAGGACTGGGCCATCCTCCAGGTGCTGAAGGTTGTGGGGAGGGGGAAGGCCAGGTGGGCTGGTGGGGGTTTCCTCCAGGCCACATGCCTCCACCTCCAGACGGACCTCCAGGCCAGGTGGGGTTGGCAGGGGTCTGACCTGATGTTGGGTTTCATTTGTTTTGAAAAAAAGTCTGAGTTTAGGCTCATTTCTGCACAAATACGTCCTCTCGTCATTGGTCCTGCTTTATTCTGGATTTCACTGTTTTTGTCAAACTGAGTAACTGAGTTTACTCAGTTGTATTAAAGCCCCCGCGTGTGGATTTGACATTTGCAGAGCGTTTGCGTTTATCTCCTCACCTGCACCAGTCGGCGGTAGGTTAGTTGTTGCTCTGTGCACAGGTGAGGACACGGAGGTTCAACACGATAAGAAAACCCTGGATTTACAGAGTAAATAACTGCACCAGTGGATGTGGGGATAATACGCACCGAGTCCCTTTTTACATACGGACTATTTTTAGTCGGTTTTCACGACGGAGAATCACCACCACTTTCAGAAAAACAAATCTGCGATTTTGAGAATATTAAAAGGCAAAAGTCGGGATATTTTGAGGATGGTGTAATATTTAGTGAATAAAGTTGTAATGTTTGGAGATCTGGTCACCTGGTGCTTCATTGTCATCATCATCACAGGTGAATGTGGTGCTCTTCAGGCAGATGGAGACAGTGAACTGTGGGTCTCTTTTTTTGTTTGAACATTAATTTACACACCTCAGGTTCATGTGATTCATTTTGGATTGAGTCGAACACTTTGGACCTATGAAGAGCTCTTAGCTCGTCAGTTTTCATCGGGATTATCCCATTTTCCTACTCTACTCTAAAAACTTGCAGCATCAGGATCATTTTAAAGACGGTCTCAACCCATAAAACTTCCATGCACGGGGGCTGTGATGATGAGGATGCCGGTGGGCGTACCTGGCCAGGTGGGATTGTTGGGTTGTCCGGGCCAGGGACCGCCACCTCCTGCTTGTTTGTTTCCATCAGAGGGCCAATCGCCGAGAGCGTCTGAGAGCTGCAGACACAGGAAGAGAGAAAAAACGTGGAAAAACACTGGAACTTCACTGAGTGCAGTTCCTCTAATGTCCACTGGATGCTGCTGTGTTCGAAGCGAACGGGGGAAGCTCAGGTACAAAGTGGGAGAGGTTTTTACATAACGTGCTCGGCTGTGACTCTAAACCCTTCCTCCGCTGACCCAGCAGTGGGTTTTGTGCGGTTCTGTGCAGCAGGCGGAGGTGGAGCGGACACAGGTGAAGTTTCACCACATCACTGAAGTAACTGCATTTCGTGAGGACAGAATGATGCAGTACGTCCTGTGGGGATTTTACAAACTCAGGTTCGCTGTCTTCACCAAAAAGAAATAATGTCTGTTCCATTTTTCTGTCTAAGAATCAGATTTAGTAAAAGGTCTGCGGTGGCCGGTGAACCTGAGGGTCTACAGCCAATCACAGCCCATCTGGGGGTGTGTAGGGCCTCCGTCAGTACATAGGACTCCGTTGGGGAGGTCCTCATGCTGACAGGATGTTTTCTGACTGATAAATACTCTGCAAAATGAGTCAGACGACTGAAAATCAGACGCAAAAGCTGCAGTGAATCCGTCCCCGAGTGTCCGAGGCTTCCCTGAGCTTGAACAGCTTGTTTCAGCGTGTCTCAGGGTGTGTGTGCAGACTGAGGGTGTGTTCAGTGTTCAGAGGTTGATGACGGCCTCGTCAGGAATGTTCAGTATGAAGTTTAGAGATGAACGCCGCCCTGTTGACACCCCCCAACAGCCCCCCCCCCCCCCCCTTTCCCACTACCACCACCACCAGCACCAGCCCCACCCTACACACACACACACACACACACACACAGACCAGCACTACAGTCTCAGTATTGTGTGTCTGAGTCAGACTTTCTGTGATCTTACAGAAACACACTGCATTCACATGCACAGTGTTTTCATACCGATAACAACATCCTCCACACCAGGACCAGATTCACCTCCTGAGGGGCCTCGGAACAAAAATTTGTTGTTGGGCCCCTGGTCGGGCCCCGCCATACCCGTCACATGTCACAGGACCGCAAGATGGAGGACGGAGGGCACGTGATAGCTGGTGTTCTGAACGCCAGCCACACCTGAGACTTGGCTACTGTTTCTTTCCACCTCACGTTTTTGAGATTTCTCGAGGGAAATTTTCAAATGTGAATATCAGCAGGTGGATGGACACAAACTCAGTGACGTCAATATCGCTCACTGTCTCAAACTAGGAGGGAAACAAGAGCAAATGCTCAGTCTCCGCAACCAGCGATGACTGATACGATTCAATCCAATCCTCAGACCTTCTCCTTTTCCTCTGGTGAATGCTGTGTGAATCTGTATGATCCTGGTTTTCTCTTTAAATAAAAGGAGTCTTCCCTTTTTGTTAACTTCGAAAATTAGGCTTGTAAATACACAATAACTGGTTTAGTAAATGGATCCACGGAACTTTAGATATGGATCAAAATACACAAATCAGTGAGAAATGTGAGGAAATGAAAGCCACAAAAGCCGTTAACATTCAAACCCTCAGGCAGGATATTTCAGTTTGTATGAGCGTTTTCAGCGCAGGAGGCGAAAGATGAAACACAGACTTACGTCCATCCTGCTCCTTTGTGATCTGAAACAGACAGAAAGAAAAGGTTTAAGGCGTCAGCAGCAGCAGCAGAGGAAGAAGAAGAAAACAAGGCGTGAGGGTGTGGCGGGGCCGGTCCCGACGCGAAGACCAACGACAGGACAGCAAACCGGAGAAACTCTCATGACCACCACCGAGTGTCCGCATTTTTCCGTCCAGTTCGGCAGCGGACTCTCAGTCACGGAAAACACCAGGGTCGTGAGGTCCGATGAAAGAAAACCTAGATTCTGTTTCACAGGACCCGGTAAACTAAGATCTGGCCTTCCTCTACTTGCAGGTCCAAACATTCGGCGGAGACAGAAGAACTCAGACCCTTTCCAGAGGCAAAAGTACCAACAGAACACTGCCGAGACTCCTGCTCTCAAAGCTTCTATCAGGGGCCTTTCACCGTCATGTTCGGAGAACCCCGTTTTCCTAAAACAAGTGACACGGTCCGTCCGGTCAAAGGACACGGGCTCGGCGACTCGATAAGGAGCAGATTTTCTGAACCGAACGATGCGTCGCGTTTAACAGGTCGCACGCTGCCGGGCGTGGTAACGGGTGACCCCACCTGTACGTTCACTCTGACGCGTGCTGAGTGGCAGAAGATGAAAACGCTCAAGTGCAAGTACCTCGAAACTGTACGGTACCCGAGTAAATGTACTCAGTTACTCTCCACCACCGCAGACACGGTGTCAGAAAAACGTTGCGCGTGCGGTAACGACTGCGGGTCCCAAACTCGACCCAGAGATGCTCTTTAGAGGCTGAGTGGAGAGTCTTTTGAGGTCTTTCTACCGGCCTTCGCGGAACCTTCTCCCGACTTGTGTCCCGTGTGGAGGGTGCGTTCGTGGCCTGAGCCAGAGCGGCAGCCTCATGTCTGACGTCTGTTCGCCAGGAAACGAAATGAAGTGGGTTTCATCCGTTTCCCTCCTCTTACTGGAGCGGGTCTTGTGGACCCTCGAGTCCACAAGAGCCACGTCTCAGCGCCTCCTGGTTTTACCCCAACGACTTTTACTTGGTTGGATTTGCGCTCGCTCTCAGGTAGCGGTGAACACCGCTGGACGTGATGTGACTGGTTGGTTGTTTCTGATGCGTCTGAACGCGGCGATGCGCCGAGGTGGAGCTAATCTGAACTGCTTCAGATCCTGGTGCGTGTGTTTGGCGCCACGGCCGGACTGGACCGGACTAGAGACCGGTCTTGAGACGGGTTCACGCTCTGGAAAACGAACGCACGTGTGTCACACGCGGCTACGCGAGGAAAAGCGCCACCGCGGTGACGTCATGTAGCGAGGTGGTCTACAGGTGTCGGTGGACCAGACGCGGCCGGTGCCGAGTCTGAGCTGCAAAAACAGCCTTTACGCATCAACTCGCCCTCGGTCCCGCGGCCTCGGCTTCTTCCGCTCAAGCCACATCTAGTCCGGGTTTCACTGGGACCCGATTCGCGTGTCACTTCCTGTCTAATCAGCCGATTGCATGTTTTAAAACATCTGCAAACAGCTGTCGGAGGCAGTATTTGCCTCTGACGTGTGGCGACAACGTATAAAGCAGCAGAAATAGTCTGGGAACGGATCTTCGGCGCAGCGTCCGGGGACGTGTGTAGGTCGCTGCCCCCCCCCGGTTCGAGTGTGTCGCCTCCCGCGGGAAACACACACAGTGTTCCTCTGCGCCCCGGGACCGAGGCTCCGGCTCCACCTGGGCTCTCACCCAGTGGAAACCCCGTCCGGATCAGGAGTTTCATGCTTCAGGTTTCAGATCGACTTCATCGGGAAGCCGCGGAGGCCAAGACCGAAACGCGGAAGGAGGAAGCGAGCTGGACGTACCTGCGTTCACCTGAGAGCTGCAGACACGAACTGAGTCTGTGTGAATACGAGTCGCTTTTAAATCCCGGAGCCTTGCCCTGTTTACACGTCCAGACCACCCACACCCAGACCCACACCCACAACACACACTCACGCTCAGAGACTGTACGGGGGTGTGTGCGGTGGGTGTGGAACATGCGGGGCCGTTCCTTTCTCTCTCTCGCGGTCTCTTGGGTTCAAACTGGATTATTGATGGATCGGTGATTGGGTTGTTGTTGTGTGTTGCCATGGGCACCCAGGGCCAGATCAGGGTCCAGGCTTCGGAAGAGAGCAACAAAGAGGATTTCAACCGATCGGATCCCTGTTTGTCAGCAGCAACGGGTTTAAAGTCAGTATCAATCTGTAAGTCTTTCTGTGAACTGACACAAAAGCAATAAATAAAGCAAAGAAGAAGACACGCTCCGTTCTCTCTTCTCCATTCATCCAGAAGCGAACAACCAGATCTGATTAAACTGGTTCTCGCGCTTTCCATAGCGACGTGGAAATTGTCGCACTGACCCAACGATCACCTGTCGATTCCTCCAGACAGATACTTCACGATATTCTGTGATAAACAATGTTCTTGTGTCATATCAGCTGCATTCAGTCCCGACGACCTCCACCAGGACGGTAGGGCGGCCCGACAGGCACCACCCAGGGGGGACCCCCCCACTTTTTACGCTTTCTGGTTCCTGGGGGAAAATCGTTCTCTGAGGCTCTTTTATTTGTTACCGTGAGCTCAAACCAGTAGACCCTCGGGGTCTCTCGGGCTACATACGGGCCGCTGGGGCCTTATGCAGCCTGCAGACAGAACTCGGGGCAGAGAAAATAAGGTCGGAGCAACTGCCTTGGGTTGAGAAAGTCATTGAATCTGTATTTTTATTTACAGGTGTGGTGTGTTGTCCTAAGAAGACGCTGGATGAACCGAACATCAGACAAAAATCCAACATTATCAGTCAGAAAGTATCAGGTTTGTGTGGCGGAATCTAAAGACGATTTTAAGTAGAGTTACTCAGGTTCACAGCGTTTCTGCTTTTTGATATTCCACCGTCATCGTGGAAAAACACTAATTCAAGTCTGATTTCAGTCTTTCTTCTTCCTCTCCTTTTCATGGGGCCCATTAATCACGTTTGATGTCATTCACTGGCAAAAACACTTGTGACCCTTGACCCCATCTCGAACATGGTTCCACACGAGATGGGGATCCAGTAACATGAAAACCACGTTCGCGTGCGAGGAAACCAAAAACCAGAGGATCTGACAGTTTGGTGGAAGTACTCAGACAAAACAAGAGAGGAAAGACTCAGGAATGAAACGAGGTTATGAATAATTAATAATAATTAATGATGAGGTTTGACAGATTGAAAAATGTTTATTTATGCACTTATACCTGCAGCTGTTCATGTATTCGCGCATTTCTCCTTTTAGTTGTCTACGTATTTCTATGTCTCTACTTTTTTCACGTACTTTTACATTTGTGTTCATTTATTTGCCTCTTTATTTTTACATTTCTACTCTTATTGATCCCGGCGGGGACTTTAACCCGAACGCACGCTGACCCGTGGGGACTCGTGTCCCCGTGGGGTCTTAGAGACCGCTGGCTGAGGGTTCAGACCTGGTGTTAGGCTTCCGGTTAGAGCCAGGTTTAGGTTTGGGTTGGGGGCTGGGGAATGCATTATGTCAGCCAGCGTCCTCACAAAGAAAGAAGTACGAGTGTGTGTGTGCCGTAGACTGGGTGTGGCTGTGTGTGTCTGGTGTCTGATATGAGGTCGACTGTGTCTCTGCTGTGTCTTCTGCCCCCTGCTGGACAGAGACGACCACTGCAGCTGCACAGTTTTTCCGAGGCGCTTCGAGCAGCGGGTCCTCGAACCTGAAGACCGCGCAGGTGGTCTGTCCCTGCCGCCTGACACGACCCCCGGGAGCCTTCCTTACTTAGAGCACGGTTCCAATCCCCGCTGGAAGACAAATCACCAAACCCTTCTCTGACGCGACGGCGCCAGGGTCACGTTTGGTCAGGGTTCGGTAGGGATCACGGCTTGTGTTCCGACGACTACTTTGTTAAGGTAAGACGAGCGTCGTGGTTAAAACAGACAACACTGACGGCTCGGAACGGGAACCAAACGGCGGCCTCTCCTGTTCCGCTCCAGCGTTGCGTCGACCCGTCCGTCCACCCCGACCCCGAACTCACATCTACCAGAAGCCATCTCGGTCCCTTCCAGCTCAGTTCCAGTTCGTCCGAAGCGGAAGATTCGTCACGCCGACGCTTTACGGCTGCAGGCGTCGGTGTGGTCTGGGCGTGAAGCGGCACCGCTGCCAGATGGATCCGGGCTGCGGTTCACGGCGAACCGGGTCCCAGTAACACGCTGGCGGGTTCCTGCTGGTTCCTAAATGGAGGTCCAGTGGAGGAAACCGAGAGGAACAGCCGGACAGTCGAGGGGAGAGGAGAAATAAGCGGACACCTGAAGTTCGGGGGAAGAGCCAGACATTCAGTCACGTCCACTCAAGGTCCACTTACATGTTTTTTGAGCTGTCGACCCAACTACATGAGGTGTGTTTGCCAGGGGAGGCTCTGGGCTTCACCCGGAGGGTCTGTCTGCGATGCAGCAGCAGGAGGCAGCAGAGGATCATCACTGGAGCCGCAGGGTCGAGCGCCACCTGGCCGACAGCAGGTGGCGCTGTGGAGCTGCAGGCGGACGGACGGGTTTGTAATGTAATGTCACACTTCCTGTTCTGGTTTTCATATTAAAAGAGCAAAGTGTGGTTTGATGAAAGTCTGATGTTGAAGCAGCTGAAGAGTTCAGACCCATGACTCAGTTGGGAAATTCACTCTGTCACAATGTGCTCAGAGCTCAGATTGAACTTTTTAACGTCCAGGTTAAAACACTTTGTTTCCCCTTAAATAACTTCAGGGTTTTCAAGGCTTCTGCTTCACTTTGGCTAATTTTTTTTACAACTTTCTCTTCGGTCATTTCTGTCTTTGTTTGGCAGCTTTTAAACTTTCTCTGCTCCACATGCACTCGTCCTTTTGTTTCAGCACAAACTCAGCTAAAAGTCCGACTTTTCCCTCTGTCACGTCGACAGCGTAGAAGGCTGCCAGGACACAAAATACAAGAAACAAGACACAGGCGCCTGGAAAAAAGTTCAAATCTTCAGTCATGGTCAGTCAAGACATTATTATAGTTCAAGGTTGGGAAAAACATTTGTTTCACTACATAAGAAACCAAACTAGAGTAAGTCTACCTACATAAAAAGTGGTTTTCTACAAACTGTTGTGTCTCTTTCAGTGTGTCTGTAAATTACTAAAAATATTCATAATTCAGGTTTAAACATTTCTTTCTATAACTTTCTACAG
>NW_024402488.1:0-2000 GCF_016859285.1 Xiphias gladius
TTAACCCTTTTCAGGAGTTAAAATGAAATTCTTGTGAGGGTTAAAACACTAATCCAATACAGAGTAAAAATAACTCACCTAGAGTTAATTTTAACATAAACTTTATCATAATGCAAACAGTCAACACTTAAAAGTATGTATCATTTAACACTTATGGAGTTAATATTTCAAACGAATAAAGGGTTTTAGGTGAAAATGATGACAAAAAACACCACACTAATAAATACAGTGCTAATACTTGCTTGTAGTGGGGTTACTCTGCCTTCAGTCTGGTCTTCAGCAAGTGGAATGCACAGTCAATCAGATTGAGATCAGGTGATTGACTCAACCAGTCAAGGATAATCTACCTCTTAACCTTAAAAAAACTTTTTGGTTGCTTTGGCCATATGTTAAGGATTATTGTCCTGCTGAATGATGAAATGTCATCCAATGAGTTTTGATGTATTTGCCTGACTCTGAGCACAGGGAATGCTCCTGTACACCTCTGCATTCACCCTGTTGCTTTCGTCAGCATTGAAATCATCAATAAATGCCAATGTGCCTGTTGAAATGACTCACAGCTGCCCAAGAAACATTTAGTAGCCAGGTGGCCAATTACCTTTGAATCCTTGCAATTTGGACAGTATGTGTTAGAATACAGTATACAGTATATATACAGTGGGGTTTAGAATGGGTCCAGCTAACCTGGAAGGTGCGTGGGTTTAAAATGCCACTGCATGCTAAACTGGACCAGATTGTTCTGTCAAAACAAGCACAGGTTTATCTGAATCATGGATAAACTGCAGATAAACTGGCTGTCTGACCCATCATCTGTGTTGTTGCACTGTTAATGAAGCTTTGGTGAAAGTTCAATAAGGAAGATCTCTTCCCTCACTTTGTGCCTTGTTACTTCATGGGTTAACGTTGGCTACGTATATTCTCTTGATCTATTTCTCTCCATCACTTATGCTTTTCCATGCTGTTGAATTACTGCATTCACAATCCCAATATCACCATATCTGGCCAATGATCTTTCTGCCTGCATTCTCGAGCCAGTTAATCACTGAATGTCATTGTTTAAACATCATTGCAATTCTGCCCATCTGTCTTTCAGACATACTATTGTGCAGTTGTGTCATACATTTAAAATATCTGTGTGCTATGTTACTAACCTTTTCATTTGTTTCTGATTCTGGCAGTGTTTTTGTGGATGAGGCAGTGTTCAGTAAGGAAGATCATATGTGCATTGGCAGTGGTCATGTAGAGTCAAAGCTCTCGTGTTGCCCCTCAACAGCTCCCCGGTTAATCAGCTCTAAACACAGATCCAGATCCTCTTCTCGAGTTCAAGATTTTGTAACATCAGCCAAAGCCTGAGAGCATGAACGGAGCGCCCTCGTTCTCTTCGCCGCATTTCCCTTTGGCTTCCGCCATTTCTGCTCTGATGCTTGTTCGTCCATCCCACAAACTACCAACATCTCTCCAAGACAGTGCTCTAAAATATTGTATTGAGGTTAGAATCTGTGTAGAAGACTGTTGCCCCTCACCTGTTAAAGCTAATTGCCATATAGCAGCAGGTGCATGTTCAATTATATACTATACATATGTAATCGTTATCTTATTCATCAGTCACACCGCAAAATATCCAAGCACACACACACACACACACAAAAATATTCACCCATCCCAGCAGCACCTGTTTGGCATTAAGTGGGATTCTAAATTATTCTTTGCAGTCAGATCAAACTTCCACTGGAGTAATTTTTCTTCTCATAGATCCTCCCCATGATGACTCTTGCAGCTCTCTCTCTAAAGTCAACAATTAGTCACTAGGTCTCCCTCTCTCAAATGAGAAAATGTTTGGTCCCACTACTAGTCTGAAGTTCCTGAATATTACTCGACAGTCACGAGATGTAAGTTTCGCTTAGCCTCTACTTGGAGGCTGAGTGAACAAGGCTCAAGGCATCCCTGGTCCTACATCAGTAAGTTCAGGTATCCCCATTCAAATACGCTTCAATACGTAT
>NW_024402490.1:0-5000 GCF_016859285.1 Xiphias gladius
AATTATTAGCAAGCGCATCACCGTTCAAGACACTACAGTTCGTCAACAATAAATGAACGCAAAACCGTTCAAGTCACTGCAGTCACAACATTAAGTGAATGCATGGCACTGCACTTATTAACAGTAAGTGAACACATCGCTGTTCAAGGCACTGCAGTTACAACAGTAAGTGAAGGCATGATTGTTTAAGGCACTGCAGTTCATACAATGGTAAGTGAATGTATCAGTGTTCAAAGAACTGCAGTACATTCAACACTATGTAAATGCATCACTGTTCAGAGATTTTATTACATACAACAGTAAGTGAATATGTTGCTGTTTAAATGCAGTTCAGTGCTGACATTAGGGAATGCATTTCTGCTCATACAGCCCGACATACTGCTCTGATTCTGAATGCTTTCAGTGTGTTGCTAGTCAGAGCTGATGTGGGGGGGGGTCAGTTTCCCACTCTGTGTCCTTCTTCTGCACGCTTGGATATGTACCCTTTTGCTCTATTATGATATGTCTGGGGTCAGTTTTGGCAGCAGTCACATTTTCACATTGCATGTTGGAAACATTGGCCACATTCTGTCTCTCAGTTAGCATACCACTTCATCCCATTTTAACTATGGTTAAACTGTGTTTTCATTTCTTAATGCCATGCAAAAAAAAAATTAAAGCCCCATGCATTTGCAATTTAGTTGCTGGCTTTCAGTGTTATGTTAAAAATTCCTAAACCAGGGTAATTCTGATGCATCATCTCCTCTCTTTTAAATGTGATATTCTTTAAGTGCTACGCGAAGGCAACTGGGGTTGCTTGAAGTTTTTGAAGACGTTTTGCCTCTCATCCAAAAGCCTTCTTCAGTTCTAACTGACTAGTGGGGAGTTACAGGTATTTATCCTCTGGTGAGATCAGCAAAATTTGTGAGTCGTTGAGGTCAAATGGGTCATTGACCCTCCCTGTTATCATGTGAGTCATTAGGATCACAGGTGTGGATGTGTGCTAACACCTTGAGAGTCATTAGGTTGACAAGTGAGTCGATGACCCACCCTGCCATCCTGTGAGTTGTTGAGGTCACATCTTGAAATATCTTGAGTTTTTAGTTGCAACTTAAAAGACGCAACAAATGTGTACTGGAGCAGACCCTTAAATGGCATTTAAGCAAATGACAGAGCAACAACCCCTCTGTGTTTATGTTTGCTTATTTTTGTTCAGCCATGTTGTCCTCGTTTTGACTGTACTTGGTCAGTAGAACTGATTCTGAATCTCTTAGCTTTATTTTAAGTATTGAAAACATAAATCCTCTTCTGTGTTCATACACTGCTTCTGCTTGGTCTTGTAACTGCTAGTATGAAATCTCTCGCATGCTTGTAAGACTTGTGAGGGGATATGGCAGATCTAGCATGTCAGCTGTTGAAGGATGCTGCTTACTTTCTGAGAACAGAGAGGAGCACTGACTTTACATAAATATCTATATCTGTCCCTCTTGTTCAGTTTTTGGAGAGCTTGTTGTAAAACTAGGGTTGCCTAGTAGGGGTCAGAGGTGGGTAGGCTAAAGGGATAGCAGTGTGGCCTTTAGAAGATCTTTTTTGCATTGTTGTGTGATGTAAAAAAAAAAAAAAAAAATCATGTTCTTGTTTTTATTTCACTGTTTAAAAAATTCACCACTCAATAGTCTACTTGCCTTTTTTGATTGTGATGTCATTGTTATCTGCTCCAATCTTCAACAGTTATATTTAAACTACCAAAAATATCCTCAGTCTGACAGTCATGGATGCAGCCTGTTTGTGTACAGACTTATGCTTCTAGTAATAGATGGAGGTTAGAGGAAGGCCACTTTTAAATAAAGGTGTCCTTCCTCAAACATTTGGGATATGAAATAAGGGATGAATGTACCAGCTCCCTTGTGGGAAGCAAATTAACATTATGATAATGAACATGTTCTGATCAAGCGAATGCTTACTTTTAAACTATTGAAAACCATCAAAGACAACTGGGAATAGTGAATGTTACTGTTACTGGAATGTTACAACTCACTCAGTGTTGTAACACTTTGTGAGCTGCTACTGTGCGCTGCTACTGAGTCTACAGTAGCAGTGCACAGGAAGAATGCACAGGAAGAACATCACCAGACCCCTGCAAAATAAATCACACATTAGTTTTGCCTTAGTAAAGAAAATACACTTTTATTTCACACGGTTATTTATTCTGGGATGTAGAGATGACACAAGCATATGGAAAAAAGAAAGGTAAATATGCTGAATTAATTAATTAATGGGTGGGTGAATGGAAATTTAAGATGCTCAAGAGTTCCAATTATAAATGCAAAAACGATTATTCCAGAGTGGGTGTCACTGGTACATTTCACCAGGAGCCCTCATTAATAAAATACTAGTTTTAGATAGTGCTCAATAGATGAATAGTGTTAGATAGTGCTGAATAATAACAAACCTAGGAAAATGTATAGTGATTAATGAGATGAAAAAAGCAACTATGTACATTACAGTTTGTTTTTAAGGTTTTTATTTTAAGTATTTGAAAAATTTCTTATTGTGCTCTTGAAAACAGACATATTCAAGTTCCAAGTTAGCCAAAAGAGACATGCACTGTTTTAAGTTACATGTAAGAAACATGTAATATACTCTGTTCGATGGCGATATCAATTAACTATTTTTGACCAGTGTTTGACCAGCATTTGACCAGTTAACATCCCCAACAAAAACTAGACTAAACATTTTCTAACACGGCCACTAGGCAGAGAGCACTCTACAATATAATCCACAATGACAAATAAAATGGTCTCCTCTGGAGACACGTCCCAAGTGCTAGGAGACCAGCAGTTGTAGGAGTTTGGCCACCACGACAACATTCAGGCTGTTTCCTAGGACTCTGTACTGCTGCTTTGTAGGGATTTGGTCTGGAAAGGCTGCACAATAAATTAAAATAAAATTACGAAAATTAGTAAATTCCTGGGTATGTGATCCATCCAATGGTATGATACAAATCTCAATATCAGATTTATACTAGAATGTTGTGAAATTAAAAAAAAAAAAAAATGAATCAAGAGAAATCGTAGTCTTTGTCTGAAAGGCTAAAAAAATCTTCTTTTAAAAAAAAACAAAACCTGAAGCAGCAATAGCATCTACTCAATCAATAGCACTATGCTCAAGCATTTTAATTGCCAGTGGATGGAGAGGGACGGAGACAGTACGTGTGTGAGAGGGAGCAATGTATACATATACATACACACACACACATATACGTGTATATACACACACACACACACACATATATATATATATACACACACACACACACACACACACACACATATATATATACACACACACACACACACACATATATATATACACACACACACACACACACACACACACATATATATATACACACACACACACATATATGCGTGTGTATTCATATATACACACACACACACACATATATGCGTGCGTATACATATATACACACACACACACACATATATGCGTGTGTATACATATATACACACACACACATATATGCGTGTATATACATATATACACACACGAACATATATACGTGTATATACATATATACACATACATATACGAATATATACACACACATATATACATATATATATGTATGTGTATATATACATATATACACATATATACACACACACATATATACATATATGTATGTGTATATATACATATATACACATATATACACACATATATACGTGTATATATACTTATATATATACATATACACACATATATACGTGTATATATACTTATATACACACATGTATACACAATTATATACGTGTATATATACATGTATACACACATACACGTGTATATATACATGTATACACACATATACACGTGTATATATACATATATACACACATATACACGTGTATATATACATATATACACACATATACACGTGTATATATACATATATACACACATATACACGTGTATATATACATATATACACACATATACACGTGTATATATACATATATACACACATATACACGTGTATATATACATATATACACACATATACATGTATATATACATATATACACACATATACATAGACACACACACATACACATATATAATGTTTTGGATGATTGAACTCCACTGTTGTAATAGTGTGATTTATTGATGTCGTTTTTGAATAACAATGGAGTTCGATGGCACAGAAATAAGTTAAACCAGGTTTTGCATACACAGTTAATACTTACTGACAGTAAGAAAATGACTGCCCTTTCCCTTTAAAGGCTGATAGATTTTTGACTTACAGAAGCTCTGAGGGAAACCCATGAGGTTGGCAACTTCTCTAGGAGTAAAATAACGGAGCTTCAATTTCAACAGCCGCTGGAGTTTTTCTTCTTCAGAATACTCGTCTAGACTAGTAAACACAGTCTCCATCTGCAGAGTACACAAAGTAAAAGCATTGACCACACTATCGTAAAAAATTTCATTGTTCTGGCACTCAACAGAAATTGTTAATCATCAAATGTGTATTCCACAACCGCCCACTTTGTACAAGATGAATCAAATTAACATTACTGTACATTACTGTATTTAAAGTGCTGATATACTACATATTCATGTTCACCAGGGTTATTATAGCAGATTTGGTGCAAATATAACACTGTGGTAGTGTGTAAGTCTTAGGTCTACCCAAAGGAAGACCAAAATGTTGTCAAATTATAATTCAGCTTTTTAATGAGGAAGAGGGCAAAATAAAAGATATTGTTTACTCTATATCTTAAGATGTTTGGATACACTACCATTAGTACTTTGATGTTCATCTACTCTGATTCAGTAGTCCAATAATACTTTATATTGTGAATCGGGTTTTATTGTGAAGAAATGGCAGGAACTAGTTACAGATGGGTATTTAGCTAATTTTGCACAAAAAAAAAATTCACTTAAAACAGATGGGCAAGTCAACTTGGGGGCTAAACACAGAAACTGATGATAAATTT
>NW_024402491.1:0-2000 GCF_016859285.1 Xiphias gladius
CTTGACCGGCATGACTGAATCATACCGCATGACTGAATCATACCGCGCATTACAGAAGAGAGAAACTAAGTGAAAGGCATATGGATTTGAGTCTTCAGTGTTTTCAGAAAAAATTTCAGACCCATGGGCAGGTAGAAATTTATGGTTCCAACAGTTGTCTCATTCCGTAAAATTGGTTAAGGACATGAATTGTCCATGTGTGGTGAGAGTTTCACCACCAGGCACATGGCCTGCAATTATGGAGATGGTACCAGAACCGCTGCTTCCTAAGTGTCAATTTTATGCTTTATCGTCGTTGTTCTATCAACAAATGTCAGGAGAAAATAGAGTTATGGTCTTATCAGTACATCTGTTTGGACCAAGACTTGACTGCTCTTGGCTAGGAAACTTGCCATATGTAAATCTACTCGACAAACATGAGGATGTAACAACAGCAGTTCCTGATGAACTGGAAGTGACACCTGTAAAGGCTGAAAGCTGTTTTTGTTCAAATGAAACGCATAATGGCCCTGGTATGTTTATGGGAATAGCAGACTGTGATGAATATATAATGCAATTTAATGGGCGTGAAAACAAGACTGTTGATGGTTTGTATACAGTGACCTTTCATACACCAAAAGGTAAACAGAGTGATGGTAAAGAACCAAACTTTGCCTGCAAATGTGACTATAGGGAATTTCAGAGACATTTGGTGGGTTTGAGGTGATAAAGCATACTTATTTCTGCCATATGGATGGACCGGATGCTGCTACATGTCAAGATTAAAGCTTCCATATAAAGTTTTTGTGATCCAGAAGGGACAAGCACCTGATGAGGTCAAATCTACTGCTGCACCTGGCAATAGGAAGAAAAGGGAAATGGCAAAATTTTCATTGGAGGATTAGTCGTGGAGATAAATGGGGTATAGGAGTATTTCCGTGGTAAGGTGTAACATTTTTGGCTGATCATATTGATAATATCACCTACACTTTACAGGGTTTTGCAAATGAAACTATAAAAGGGTTTGAATACTTGTCAAATACTCAAAGGAGTCACAGACTGACGTTGCTGAAACATGATATGGCTCTTGATTATATTTTGGCCAAACAAGGTGGCCTATGTGTGGCTTTGAACTTAACTGGTGATGCCTGTTGTACTTTGATTCCTGAAAACTCTGATAACATCACTAGTGTTGTAGAAGCATTGAAGCACATTAGGGATGCGTTTGGTGCATCGCAAGGAGCTGTATGGTCTGCTGATGTTTGGTTACGAGACAGATTTGGAGTGTCAGATTTTGACAGCAGTTCTTATATAACTGTGTGTGGTGTTTTGTTTTTGTACGCTGCTACTGACCTTTGCGAAAGCAATGATATTAAGATGGGTAAGAGTTGTGATGCCTGGAGATCAAGTTCAGATGCCACTACTACATAAGACTGACCCAGATGACGAAGATGAGGAACTGGTGGTAGAATGTAAATTGATTGAGAAATATCCTTTTTGAATATATAATCCCATTATACTTTATGCATTTATTCTATATATTATTTAGTTATTTTGTAGTCTCTTACTATGGAGTGTTATAATCAAAGGGGGGAAATGGAAATGTGAATGTTTGCTTGAGATAAAGTGAAAGTATGATATTGTGAATTTCACATCTCATTGTAATGTGATAATCTGTATCTGATAATTTTTTTCTTTTTGCAAGATACTGGTTGGTGTTTTCTTTCTTTTCTCCTAGAATGGTATTGGGGAAAACCACTGTGAGGGTGGCTGACTGTTCAGGGACCCCAATGTTCTCAAACACTCAAAACATGGACGGTGTGGAAATAAAATGTCTGGACTCAAAACACCATCAACACTATATTTTTATATATCAACACTATCAACACTATATATATATATACATATATCTATATATAGATATATATATATATATACAGTTTTAGATGTAATCTTTGATATTGATGATATTTAAAGTAGGACATTTATATGCTAATGAGTCCAAAATGATATTTTGCTTT
>NW_024402492.1:0-2000 GCF_016859285.1 Xiphias gladius
TTATGTGAACTTGAATAAATATGAAGACAAAGGCCATTTTGTTTCGGATATGCATACTTTTCAAGAAGACATCATATGTTAACATTAAGTTTCGCTTACTGACTTTTGTCATTTTGTTAAAGAGTTTTAAGTAAAAGTTAACATGTAAAACTGGATGTATATGAAGGTTAAAATGACCTTTTTGGATTCTTTGTGTATACCTTTAAGCATATTGTTGATTTTGAAACTTCTTACAGAGAAACGTTCAGCTTGACAACAGTCTTGAATCATGATATAATATTCACTACCAGGAGCTTCCTGAACTCAATTTCCACATGTAAAACATAGGAAAGTCGACAGTTATGGTGGTAGAAATTGTTCCATTTGTATTGGTATATATACTTTGAAAAAACAGTCTATGTTCATAGTGATTTTCAGGCACTGTTTCAAGTTTAATCTTAAAACAGCTACATTGTGAAGTTGCTCATAACCATATTTCAATGAGAAAACTTCCCTCATTCAACAATATTGAAGTTTAATTTCCCGATTAAACGTTTCAAAAGCAAATCATGACATAATCTTCATGTAAACATGTAAAATTGGATGTATATGAAGGTAAAAATGACCTTTTTGGATTAGTTGTCAATACCTTCAAAGCATACAGCAAATTGTTGATTTGAAACTTCTTACAGAGAAACGTTCAGCTTTGACAACAGTCTTGAGTCATGACATAATCTTCATGTAAACATGTAAAACTGGATGTATATGAAGGTTAAAATGACCTTTTTTGGATTCTTTGTGTATACCTTTAAGCATATTGTTGATTTTGAAACTTCTTACAGAGAAACGTTCAGCTTGACAACAGTCTTGAATCATGACATAATCTTCATGTAAACATGTAAAACTGGATGTATATGAAGGTTAAAATGACCTTTTTTGGATTCTTTGTGTATACCTTCAAGCATATTGTTGATTTTGAAACTTCTTACAGAGAAACGTTCAGCTTGACAACAGTCTTGAATCATGACATAATCTTCATGTAAACATGTAAAACTGGATGTATATGAAGGTTAAAATGACCTTTTTTGGATTCTTTGTGTATACCTTCAAGCATATTGTTGATTTTGAAACTTCTTACAGAGAAACGTTCAGCTTGACAAAAGTCTTGAATCATATTTCTATGAGAAACCTTCCCTCATTGACCACTATTAAAGTGTAATTTCATGATTAAACGTTTCAAAAGCAAATTGTGGGTTTAATATTATGTG
Source organism: Xiphias gladius (assembly GCF_016859285.1). Classification (NCBI taxonomy): domain Eukaryota; kingdom Metazoa; phylum Chordata; class Actinopteri; order Istiophoriformes; family Xiphiidae; genus Xiphias; species Xiphias gladius. Next base: position 1,248 of record NW_024402492.1, read on the forward strand.
AACTTGAATAAATATGAAGACAAAGGCCATTTTGTTTCGGATATGCATACTTTTCAAGAAGACATCATATGTTAACATTAAGTTTCCCTTACTGACTTTTGTCATTTTGTTAAAGAGTTTTAAGTAAAAGTTAACATGTAAAATTGGATGTACATGAAGGTAAAATGACCTTTTTGTATTCGTTGTGAATACCTTCAAAGCATACAGCAAATTGTTGATTTGAAACTTCTTACAGAGAAACGTTCAGCTTGACAACAGTCTTGAGTCATGACATAATCTTCATGTAAACATGTAAAACTGGATGTATATGAAGGTTAAAATGACCTTTTTTGGATTCTTTGTGTATACCTTCAAGCATATTGTTGATTTTGAAACTTCTTACAGAGAAACGTTCAGCTTGACAACAGTCTTGAATCATGACATAATCTTCATTTAAACATGTAAAACAGGATGTATACAGAGAAACGTTCAGCTTGACAACAGTCCTGAATCATATTTCAATGAGAAACCTTCCCTCATTGACAACTATTAAAGTGTAATTTCATGATTAAACGTTTCAAAAGCAAATTGTGGGTTTAATATTATGTGAACTTGAATAAATATGAAGACAAAGGCCATTTTGTTTCGGATATGCATACTTTTCAAGAAGACATCATATGTTAACATTAAGTTTCGCTTACTGACTTTTGTCATTTTGTTAAAGAGTTTTAAGTAAAAGTTAACATGTAAAACTGGATGTATATGAAGGTAAAA
>NW_024402493.1:0-14000 GCF_016859285.1 Xiphias gladius
ACTTGGGGATCTTTTCACTGTAATTGCTTTAAGAATGTTGTTATCTGTCAATATGTAAATACACTTCATTTATTTTCTTTTTCTCATGCTTAGGGAGATTGGTGCTAGGCAGGGAAAGGTCCATTGGAGGGTCGGATGGGACGACCAGCCTGAATTTGGACATAATTTGGTTTTATTTTCTGAGGTTTCCATATGTATTTGCTAAGACATATCTCCATATATTTTTCACAAATCCTTTTATTTTAATTGGCTTGGGGTATAATATGTGGTCGCTTAAAGGCAGCGAGGACCGTGAGAAGAATTTCCAGTCTTGATTGATTGAGGGAACTTGTTAGAAAGGAAGCTGCCTAACAGGTTTTTGCTCTCACACTCCACAAATGTGTTGTCTTGCCAAGGTTAAACTGCAGGAAGCAGTATAAGCGGAACTGTCATCCTGGGTACATTTGTAAACATGCATGGGTAATTCTTTTCCTTTTTTTGAGGCTCTGCAAGCCTCAAAGGGGGGAAATGAGGTGTAAGGTTAAATATGCAGAGCAAAATTTATATGTTCTCATAAAGAACCTGGATCGGGGGACCTCAGAGGATGCCTCCCAGTCTGAAAAGGGAGTTAAAGCTTTGTGATTGAAACCATACATGAGTGAAATTTCTTAGGGAAAAAAACTGCCTTATTTAACAGTCAGCGGTCAAGGCTGATTTTCAGAGTCGTTCATTGGCTTCAGACCCTCTAACAAGCATATCTGCAGATGCTTGATTTGACACTGTACTTGTTTGTACCTTTAAGAACCTTTATATACTATCAAGACGGTGTCAGCGGGGTCTCCTTTATCCTCTTTACATCATCATCACTACTTAATAAACTACAAGGTCGATATGTATAATTGGATGTATTTGAAGGTAAACGTCACCTTTTTGGATTCTTTGTGTATACCATCTGGCATGTTGTTGATTTTTAAACTTCTTACAGAAAAAAGTTCAGCTCAATAACAGTCTTGAATCATGATTATAATCTTCGCTACCGGGAGCTTTCTGAACTCAATTTCTGCATAGAAAACTTTGAAAATTGTATAATTATGGTGGCAGAAATGGTTCCACTTGTATTTGTATGAATACTTTGAAAAAACAGTCTATGTTCATTGTGATTTTCAGGCACTGATTCAAGGTGAATCTGAAAACAGCTACATTGTTAAGTTGCTCAAAACCATTTTTCAATGAGTAAACTTCCCTCATTCAACAATAATTGTAATAATTGTGCAATAAGTGTAATTTCCTGATTCAACGTTTCAAAAGTAAATTGCTGCTTTAATATTATGTGAAGTTGAATAAATATGAAGACAACGGCCATTGTTTTTGGGATTGCATAATTTTCGAAAACACATCATATGTTAACATTAGAGTTTTAGTTTTAAGTAAAGGTCAACATGTAAAATTGTATCTATATGAAGGTTAAAATGACCTTTTTTGGATTCTTTGTGTATACCTTCAAGCATACTGTTGACTTTGAAACTTCTTACAGAGAAACGTTCAGCTTGACAACAGTCTTGAATCATATTTCAATGAGAAACCTTCCCTCATTGACAACTATTAAAGTGTAATTTCATGATTAAACGTTTCAAAAGCAAATTGTGGGTTTAATATTATGTGAACTTGAATAAATATGAAGACAAAGGCCATTTTGTTTCGGATATGCATACTTTTCAAGAAGACATCATATGTTAACAGTAAGTTTCCCTTACTGACTTTTGTCATTTTGTTAAAAGAGTTTTAAGTAAAGGTCAACATGTAAAATTGGATCTATATGAATCCTTTTTTGGATTCGTTGTGAATACCTTCAAAGCATACAGCAAATTGTTGATTTGAAACTTCTTACAGAGAAACGTTCAGCTTGACAACAGTCTTGAATCATGACATAATCTTCATGTAAACATGTAAAACTGGATGTATATGAAGGTTAAAATGACCTTTTTTGGATTCTTTGTGTATACCTTCAAGCATATTGTTGATTTTGAAACTTCTTACAGAGAAACGTTCAGCTTGACAACAGTCTTGAATCATGACATAATCTTCATTTAAACATGTAAAACAGGATGTATACAGAGAAACGTTCAGCTTGACAACAGTCCTGAATCATATATCAATGAGAAACCTTCCCTCATTGACCATTATTAAAGTCTAATTTCACGATTAAACGTTTCAAAAGCAAATTGTGGGTTTAATATTATGTGAACTTGAATAAATATGAAGACAAAGGCCATTTTCTTTCGGATATGCATACTTCTCAAGAAGACATCGTATGTTAACATAAAGTTTCCCTTACTGACTTTTGTCATTTTGTTAAAAGAGTTTTAAGTAAAGGTCAACATGTAAAATTGGATCTATATGAATCCTTTTTTGGATTCGTGTGAATACCTTCAAAGCATACAGCAAATTGTTGATTTGAAACTTCTTACAGAGAAACGTTCAGCTTGACAACAGTCTTGAGTCATGACATAATCTTCATGTAAACATGTAAAACTGGATGTATATGAAGGTTAAAATGACCTTTTTTGGATTCTTTGTGTATACCTTCAAGCATATTGTTGATTTTGAAACTTCTTACAGAGAAACGTTCAGCTTGACAACAGTCTTGAATCATGATATAATATTCACTACCAGGAGCTTCCTGAACTCAATTTCCACATGTAAAACATAGGAAAGTCGACAGTTATGGTGGTAGAAATTGTTCCATTTGTATTGGTATATATACTTTGAAAAAACAGTCTATGTTCATAGTGATTTTCAGGCACTGTTTCAAGTTTAATCTTAAAACAGCTACATTGTGAAGTTGCTCATAACCATATTTCAATGAGAAAACTTCCCTCATTCAACAATATTGAAGTTTAATTTCCCGATTAAACGTTTCAAAAGCAAATCATGACATGATCTTCATGTAAACATGTAAAATTGGATGTATATGAAGGTAAAAATGACCTTTTTGGATTAGTTGTCAATACCTTCAAAGCATACAGCAAATTGTTGATTTGAAACTTCTTACAGAGAAACGTTCAGCTTGACAACAGTCTTGAATCATGATATAATATTCACTACCAGGAGCTTCCTGAACTCAATTTCCACATGTAAAACATAGGAAAGTCGACAGTTATGGTGGTAGAAATTGTTCCATTTGTATTGGTATATATACTTTGAAAAAACAGTCTATGTTCATAGTGATTTTCAGGCACTGTTTCAAGTTTAATCTTAAAACAGCTACATTGTGAAGTTGCTCATAACCATATTTCAATGAGAAAACTTCCCTCATTCAACAATATTGAAGTTTAATTTCCCGATTAAACGTTTCAAAAGCAAATCATGACATAATCTTCATGTAAACATGTAAAATTGGATGTATATGAAGGTAAAAATGACCTTTTTGGATTAGTTGTCAATACCTTCAAAGCATACAGCAAATTGTTGATTTGAAACTTCTTACAGAGAAACGTTCAGCTTGACAACAGTCTTGAGTCATGACATAATCTTCATGTAAACATGTAAAACTGGATGTATATGAAGGTTAAAATGACCTTTTTTGGATTCTTTGTGTATACCTTCAAGCATATTGTTGATTTTGAAACTTCTTACAGAGAAACGTTCAGCTTGACAACAGTCTTGAATCATGATATAATATTCACTACCAGGAGCTTCCTGAACTCAATTTCCACATGTAAAACATAGGAAAGTCGACAGTTATGGTGGTAGAAATTGTTCCATTTGTATTGGTATATATACTTTGAAAAAACAGTCTATGTTCATAGTGATTTTCAGGCACTGTTTCAAGTTTAATCTTAAAACAGCTACATTGTGAAGTTGCTCATAACCATATTTCAATGAGAAAACTTCCCTCATTCAACAATATTGAAGTTTAATTTCCCGATTAAACGTTTCAAAAGCAAATCATGACATAATCTTCATGTAAACATGTAAAATTGGATGTATATGAAGGTAAAAATGACCTTTTTGGATTAGTTGTCAATACCTTCAAAGCATACAGCAAATTGTTGATTTGAAACTTCTTACAGAGAAACGTTCAGCTTGACAACAGTCTTGAGTCATGACATAATCTTCATGTAAACATGTAAAACTGGATGTATATGAAGGTTAAAATGACCTTTTTTGGATTCTTTGTGTATACCTTCAAGCATATTGTTGATTTTGAAACTTCTTACAGAGAAACGTTCAGCTTGACAACAGTCTTGAATCATGATATAATATTCACTACCAGGAGCTTCCTGAACTCAATTTCCACATGTAAAACATAGGAAAGTCGACAGTTATGGTGGTAGAAATTGTTCCATTTGTATTGGTATATATACTTTGAAAAAACAGTCTATGTTCATAGTGATTTTCAGGCACTGTTTCAAGTTTAATCTTAAAACAGCTACATTGTGAAGTTGCTCATAACCATATTTCAATGAGAAAACTTCCCTCATTCAACAATATTGAAGTTTAATTTCCCGATTAAACGTTTCAAAAGCAAATCATGACATAATCTTCATGTAAACATGTAAAATTGGATGTATATGAAGGTAAAAATGACCTTTTTGGATTAGTTGTCAATACCTTCAAAGCATACAGCAAATTGTTGATTTGAAACTTCTTACAGAGAAACGTTCAGCTTGACAACAGTCTTGAGTCATGACATAATCTTCATGTAAACATGTAAAACTGGATGTATATGAAGGTTAAAATGACCTTTTTTGGATTCTTTGTGTATACCTTCAAGCATATTGTTGATTTTGAAACTTCTTACAGAGAAACGTTCAGCTTGACAACAGTCTTGAATCATGATATAATATTCACTACCAGGAGCTTCCTGAACTCAATTTCCACATGTAAAACATAGGAAAGTCGACAGTTATGGTGGTAGAAATTGTTCCATTTGTATTGGTATATATACTTTGAAAAAACAGTCTATGTTCATAGTGATTTTCAGGCACTGTTTCAAGTTTAATCTTAAAACAGCTACATTGTGAAGTTGCTCATAACCATATTTCAATGAGAAAACTTCCCTCATTCAACAATATTGAAGTTTAATTTCCCGATTAAACGTTTCAAAAGCAAATCATGACATAATCTTCATGTAAACATGTAAAATTGGATGTATATGAAGGTAAAATGACCTTTTTGGATTAGTTGTCAATACCTTCAAAGCATACAGCAAATTGTTGATTTGAAACTTCTTACAGAGAAACGTTCAGCTTGACAACAGTCTTGAGTCATGACATAATCTTCATGTAAACATGTAAAACTGGATGTATATGAAGGTTAAAATGACCTTTTTTGGATTCTTTGTGTATACCTTCAAGCATATTGTTGATTTTGAAACTTCTTACAGAGAAACGTTCAGCTTGACAACAGTCTTGAATCATGATATAATATTCACTACCAGGAGCTTCCTGAACTCAATTTCCACATGTAAAACATAGGAAAGTCGACAGTTATGGTGGTAGAAATTGTTCCATTTGTATTGGTATATATACTTTGAAAAAACAGTCTATGTTCATAGTGATTTTCAGGCACTGTTTCAAGTTTAATCTTAAAACAGCTACATTGTGAAGTTGCTCATAACCATATTTCAATGAGAAAACTTCCCTCATTCAACAATATTGAAGTTTAATTTCCCGATTAAACGTTTCAAAAGCAAATCATGACATAATCTTCATGTAAACATGTAAAATTGGATGTATATGAAGGTAAAAATGACCTTTTGGATTAGTTGTCAATACCTTCAAAGCATACAGCAAATTGTTGATTTGAAACTTCTTACAGAGAAACGTTCAGCTTGACAACAGTCTTGAGTCATGACATAATCTTCATGTAAACATGTAAAACTGGATGTATATGAAGGTTAAAATGACCTTTTTTGGATTCTTTGTGTATACCTTCAAGCATATTGTTGATTTTGAAACTTCTTACAGAGAAACGTTCAGCTTGACAACAGTCTTGAATCATGATATAATATTCACTACCAGGAGCTTCCTGAACTCAATTTCCACATGTAAAACATAGGAAAGTCGACAGTTATGGTGGTAGAAATTGTTCCATTTGTATTGGTATATATACTTTGAAAAAACAGTCTATGTTCATAGTGATTTTCAGGCACTGTTTCAAGTTTAATCTTAAAACAGCTACATTGTGAAGTTGCTCATAACCATATTTCAATGAGAAAACTTCCCTCATTCAACAATATTGAAGTTTAATTTCCCGATTAAACGTTTCAAAAGCAAATCATGACATAATCTTCATGTAAACATGTAAAATTGGATGTATATGAAGGTAAAAATGACCTTTTGGATTAGTTGTCAATACCTTCAAAGCATACAGCAAATTGTTGATTTGAAACTTCTTACAGAGAAACGTTCAGCTTGACAACAGTCTTGAGTCATGACATAATCTTCATGTAAACATGTAAAACTGGATGTATATGAAGGTTAAAATGACCTTTTTTGGATTCTTTGTGTATACCTTCAAGCATATTGTTGATTTTGAAACTTCTTACAGAGAAACGTTCAGCTTGACAACAGTCTTGAATCATGATATAATATTCACTACCAGGAGCTTCCTGAACTCAATTTCCACATGTAAAACATAGGAAAGTCGACAGTTATGGTGGTAGAAATTGTTCCATTTGTATTGGTATATATACTTTGAAAAAACAGTCTATGTTCATAGTGATTTTCAGGCACTGTTTCAAGTTTAATCTTAAAACAGCTACATTGTGAAGTTGCTCATAACCATATTTCAATGAGAAAACTTCCCTCATTCAACAATATTGAAGTTTAATTTCCCGATTAAACGTTTCAAAAGCAAATCATGACATAATCTTCATGTAAACATGTAAAATTGGATGTATATGAAGGTAAAAATGACCTTTTTGGATTAGTTGTCAATACCTTCAAAGCATACAGCAAATTGTTGATTTGAAACTTCTTACAGAGAAACGTTCAGCTTGACAACAGTCTTGAGTCATGACATAATCTTCATGTAAACATGTAAAACTGGATGTATATGAAGGTTAAAATGACCTTTTTTGGATTCTTTGTGTATACCTTCAAGCATATTGTTGATTTTGAAACTTCTTACAGAGAAACGTTCAGCTTGACAACAGTCTTGAATCATGATATAATATTCACTACCAGGAGCTTCCTGAACTCAATTTCCACATGTAAAACATAGGAAAGTCGACAGTTATGGTGGTAGAAATTGTTCCATTTGTATTGGTATATATACTTTGAAAAAACAGTCTATGTTCATAGTGATTTTCAGGCACTGTTTCAAGTTTAATCTTAAAACAGCTACATTGTGAAGTTGCTCATAACCATATTTCAATGAGAAAACTTCCCTCATTCAACAATATTGAAGTTTAATTTCCCGATTAAACGTTTCAAAAGCAAATCATGACATAATCTTCATGTAAACATGTAAAATTGGATGTATATGAAGGTAAAAATGACCTTTTTGGATTAGTTGTCAATACCTTCAAAGCATACAGCAAATTGTTGATTTGAAACTTCTTACAGAGAAACGTTCAGCTTGACAACAGTCTTGAGTCATGACATAATCTTCATGTAAACATGTAAAACTGGATGTATATGAAGGTTAAAATGACCTTTTTTGGATTCTTTGTGTATACCTTCAAGCATATTGTTGATTTTGAAACTTCTTACAGAGAAACGTTCAGCTTGACAACAGTCTTGAATCATGATATAATATTCACTACCAGGAGCTTCCTGAACTCAATTTCCACATGTAAAACATAGGAAAGTCGACAGTTATGGTGGTAGAAATTGTTCCATTTGTATTGGTATATATACTTTGAAAAAACAGTCTATGTTCATAGTGATTTTCAGGCACTGTTTCAAGTTTAATCTTAAAACAGCTACATTGTGAAGTTGCTCATAACCATATTTCAATGAGAAAACTTCCCTCATTCAACAATATTGAAGTTTAATTTCCCGATTAAACGTTTCAAAAGCAAATCATGACATAATCTTCATGTAAACATGTAAAATTGGATGTATATGAAGGTAAAATGACCTTTTGGATTAGTTGTCAATACCTTCAAAGCATACAGCAAATTGTTGATTTGAAACTTCTTACAGAGAAACGTTCAGCTTGACAACAGTCTTGAGTCATGACATAATCTTCATGTAAACATGTAAAACTGGATGTATATGAAGGTTAAAATGACCTTTTGGATTCTTTGTGTATACCTTCAAGCATATTGTTGATTTTGAAACTTCTTACAGAGAAACGTTCAGCTTGACAACAGTCTTGAATCATGATATAATATTCACTACCAGGAGCTTCCTGAACTCAATTTCCACATGTAAAACATAGGAAAGTCGACAGTTATGGTGGTAGAAATTGTTCCATTTGTATTGGTATATATACTTTGAAAAAACAGTCTATGTTCATAGTGATTTTCAGGCACTGTTTCAAGTTTAATCTTAAAACAGCTACATTGTGAAGTTGCTCATAACCATATTTCAATGAGAAAACTTCCCTCATTCAACAATATTGAAGTTTAATTTCCCGATTAAACGTTTCAAAAGCAAATCATGACATGATCTTCATGTAAACATGTAAAATTGGATGTATATGAAGGTAAAAATGACCTTTTTGGATTAGTTGTCAATACCTTCAAAGCATACAGCAAATTGTTGATTTGAAACTTCTTACAGAGAAACGTTCAGCTTGACAACAGTCTTGAGTCATGACATAATCTTCATGTAAACATGTAAAACTGGATGTATATGAAGGTTAAAATGACCTTTTTTGGATTCTTTGTGTATACCTTCAAGCATATTGTTGATTTTGAAACTTCTTACAGAGAAACGTTCAGCTTGACAACAGTCTTGAATCATGACATAATCTTCATGTAAACATGTAAAACTGGATGTATATGAAGGTTAAAATGACCTTTTTGGATTAGTTGTGAATACCTTCAAAGCATACAGCAAATTGTTGATTTGAAACTTCTTACAGAGAAACGTTCAGCTTGACAACAGTCTTGAGTCATGACATAATCTTCATGTAAACATGTAAAACTGGATGTATATGAAGGTTAAAATGACCTTTTTTGGATTCTTTGTGTATACCTTCAAGCATATTGTTGATTTTGAAACTTCTTACAGAGAAACGTTCAGCTTGACAACAGTCTTGAATCATGATATAATATTCACTACCAGGAGCTTCCTGAACTCAATTTCCACATGTAAAACATAGGAAAGTCGACAGTTATGGTGGTAGAAATTGTTCCATTTGTATTGGTATATATACTTTGAAAAAACAGTCTATGTTCATAGTGATTTTCAGGCACTGTTTCAAGTTTAATCTTAAAACAGCTACATTGTGAAGTTGCTCATAACCATATTTCAATGAGAAAACTTCCTCATTCAACAATATTGAAGTTTAATTTCCCGATTAAACGTTTCAAAAGCAAATCATGACATGATCTTCATGTAAACATGTAAAATTGGATGTATATGAAGGTAAAAATGACCTTCTTGGATTAGTTGTCAATACCTTCAAAGCATACAGCAAATTGTTGATTTGAAACTTCTTACAGAGAAACGTTCAGCTTGACAACAGTCTTGAGTCATGACATAATCTTCATGTAAACATGTAAAACTGGATGTATATGAAGGTTAAAATGACCTTTTTTGGATTCTTTGTGTATACCTTCAAGCATATTGTTGATTTTGAAACTTCTTACAGAGAAACGTTCAGCTTGACAACAGTCTTGAATCATGATATAATATTCACTACCAGGAGCTTCCTGAACTCAATTTCCACATGTAAAACATAGGAAAGTCGACAGTTATGGTGGTAGAAATTGTTCCATTTGTATTGGTATATATACTTTGAAAAAACAGTCTATGTTCATAGTGATTTTCAGGCACTGTTTCAAGTTTAATCTTAAAACAGCTACATTGTGAAGTTGCTCATAACCATATTTCAATGAGAAAACTTCCCTCATTCAACAATATTGAAGTTTAATTTCCGTATTAATCGTTTCAAAAGCATATCATGACATAATCTTCATGTAAACATGTAAAATTGGATGTATATGAAGGTAAAAATGACCGTTTTGGATTAGTTGTCAATACCTTCAAAGCATACAGCAAATTGTTGATTTGAAACTTCTTACAGAGAAACGTTCAGCTTGACAACAGTCTTGAGTCATGACATAATCTTCATGTAAACATGTAAAACTGGATGTATATGAAGGTTAAAATGACCTTTTTTGGATTCTTTGTGTATACCTTCAAGCATATTGTTGATTTTGAAACTTCTTACAGAGAAACGTTCAGCTTGACAACAGTCTTGAATCATAATCATATTTCTATGAGAAACCTTCCCTCATTGACCATTATTAAAGTCTAATTTCACGATTAAACGTTTCAAAAGCAAATTGTGGGTTTAATATTATGTGAACTTGAATAAATATGAAGAAATTGTTGATTTGAAACTTCTTACAGAGAAACGTTCAGCTTGACAACAGTCTTGAGTCATGACATAATCTTCATGTAAACATGTAAAACTGGATGTATATGAAGGTTAAAATGACCTTTTTTGGATTCTTTGTGTATACCTTCAAGCATATTGTTGATTTTGAAACTTCTTACAGAGAAACGTTCAGCTTGACAACAGTCTTGAATCATGATATAATATTCACTACCAGGAGCTTCCTGAACTCAATTTCCACATGTAAAACATAGGAAAGTCGACAGTTATGGTGGTAGAAATTGTTCCATTTGTATTGGTATATATACTTTGAAAAAACAGTCTATGTTCATAGTGATTTTCAGGCACTGTTTCAAGTTTAATCTTAAAACAGCTACATTGTGAAGTTGCTCATAACCATATTTCAATGAGAAAACTTCCCTCATTCAACAATATTGAAGTTTAATTTCCCGATTAAACGTTTCAAAAGCAAATCATGACATAATCTTCATGTAAACATGTAAAATTGGATGTATATGAAGGTAAAAATGACCTTTTTGGATTAGTTGTCAATACCTTCAAAGCATACAGCAAATTGTTGATTTGAAACTTCTTACAGAGAAACGTTCAGCTTGACAACAGTCTTGAATCATGACATAATCTTCATTTAAACATGTAAAACAGGATGTATACAGAGAAACGTTCAGCTTGACAACAGTCCTGAATCATATATCAATGAGAAACCTTCCCTCATTGACCATTATTAAAGTCTAATTTCACGATTAAACGTTTCAAAAGCAAATTGTGGGTTTAATATTATGTGAACTTGAATAAATATGAAGACAAAGGCCATTTTCTTTCGGATATGCATACTTCTCAAGAAGACATCATATGTTAACATTAAGTTTCCCTTACTGACTTTTGTCATTTTGTTAAAGAGTTTTAAGTAAAAGTTAACATGTAAAATTGGATGTACATGAAGGTAAAATGACCTTTTTGTATTCGTTGTGAATACCTTCAAAGCATACAGCAAATTGTTGATTTGAAACTTCTTACAGAGAAACGTTCAGCTTGACAACAGTCTTGAGTCATGACATAATCTTCATGTAAACATGTAAAACTGGATGTATATGAAGGTTAAAATGACCTTTTTTGGATTCTTTGTGTATACCTTCAAGCATATTGTTGATTTTGAAACTTCTTACAGAGAAACGTTCAGCTTGACAACAGTCTTGAATCATGATATAATATTCACTACCAGGAGCTTCCTGAACTCAATTTCCACATGTAAAACATAGGAAAGTCGACAGTTATGGTGGTAGAAATTGTTCCATTTGTATTGGTATATATACTTTGAAAAAACAGTCTATGTTCATAGTGATTTTCAGGCACTGTTTCAAGTTTAATCTTAAAACAGCTACATTGTGAAGTTGCTCATAACCATATTTCAATGAGAAAACTTCCCTCATTCAACAATATTGAAGTTTAATTTCCCGATTAAACGTTTCAAAAGCAAATCATGACATAATCTTCATGTAAACATGTAAAATTGGATGTATATGAAGGTAAAAATGACCTTTTGGATTAGTTGTCAATACCTTCAAAGCATACAGCAAATTGTTGATTTGAAACTTCTTACAGAGAAACGTTCAGCTTGACAACAGTCTTGAGTCATGACATAATCTTCATGTAAACATGTAAAACTGGATGTATATGAAGGTTAAAATGACCTTTTTTGGATTCTTTGTGTATACCTTCAAGCATATTGTTGATTTTGAAACTTCTTACAGAGAAACGTTCAGCTTGACAACAGTCTTGAATCATGATATAATATTCACTACCAGGAGCTTCCTGAACTCAATTTCCACATGTAAAACATAGGAAAGTCGACAGTTATGGTGGTAGAAATTGTTCCATTTGTATTGGTATATATACTTTGAAAAAACAGTCTATGTTCATAGTGATTTTCAGGCACTGTTTCAAGTTTAATCTTAAAACAGCTACATTGTGAAGTTGCTCATAACCATATTTCAATGAGAAAACTTCCCTCATTCAACAATATTGAAGTTTAATTTCCCGATTAAACGTTTCAAAAGCAAATCATGACATAATCTTCATGTAAACATGTAAAATTGGATGTATATGAAGGTAAAAATGACCTTTTTGGATTAGTTGTCAATACCTTCAAAGCATACAGCAAATTGTTGATTTGAAACTTCTTACAGAGAAACGTTCAGCTTGACAACAGTCTTGAGTCATGACATAATCTTCATGTAAACATGTAAAACTGGATGTATATGAAGGTTAAAATGACCTTTTTTGGATTCTTTGTGTATACCTTCAAGCATATTGTTGATTTTGAAACTTCTTACAGAGAAACGTTCAGCTTGACAACAGTCTTGAATCATATATCAATGAGAAACCTTCCCTCATTGACCACTATTAAAGTGTAATTTCATGATTAAACGTTTCAAAAGCAAATTGTGGGTTTAATATTATGTGAACTTGAATAAATATGAAGACAAAGGCCATTTTGTTTCGGATATGCATACTTTTCAAGAAGACATCATATGTTAACATTAAGTTTCGCTTACTGACTTTTGTCATTTTGTTAAAGAGTTTTAAGTAAAAGTTAACATGTAAAACTGGATGTATATGAAGGTTAAAATGACCTTTTTGGATTAGTTGTCAATACCTTCAAAGCATACAGCAAATTGTTGATTTGAAACTTCTTACAGAGAAACGTTCAGCTTGACAACAGTCTTGAGTCATGACATAATCTTCATGTAAACATGTAAAACTGGATGTATATGAAGGTTAAAATGACCTTTTTGGATTCTTTGTGTATACCTTCAAGCATATTGTTGATTTTGAAACTTCTTACAGAGAAACGTTCAGCTTGACAACAGTCTTGAATCATGATATAATATTCACTACCAGGAGCTTCCTGAACTCAATTTCCACATGTAAAACATAGGAAAGTCGACAGTTATGGTGGTAGAAATTGTTCCATTTGTATTGGTATATATACTTTGAAAAAACAGTCTATGTTCATAGTGATTTTCAGGCACTGTTTCAAGTTTAATCTTAAAACAGCTACATTGTGAAGTTGCTCATAACCATATTTCAATGAGAAAACTTCCCTCATTCAACAATATTGAAGTTTAATTTCCCGATTAAACGTTTCAAAAGCAAATCATGACATAATCTTCATGTAAACATGTAAAATTGGATGTATATGAAGGTAAAAATGACCTTTTTGGATTAGTTGTCAATACCTTCAAAGCATACAGCAAATTGTTGATTTGAAACTTCTTACAGAGAAACGTTCAGCTTGACAACAGTCTTGAATCATGACATAATCTTCATTTAAACATGTAAAACAGGATGTATACAGAGAAACGTTCAGCTTGACAACAGTCCTGAATCATATATCAATGAGAAACCTTCCCTCATTGACCATTATTAAAGTCTAATTTCACGATTAAACGTTTCAAAAGCAAATTGTGGGTTTAATA
>NW_024402494.1:0-1000 GCF_016859285.1 Xiphias gladius
GAGGAAACTCAGATCTCCCACTTTCAGCTTGAGCTCATTTCAGAGCTCTCAATATGTCCAAAGACGTGTTGATGCAAATGAAGGAGGCCATCATTTGGCTGAAGAGGCAAAACTTTAGGAGTAGCCAAATCATCAATTTGGTACATTCTTAAAAAGAAGAAAGGCACTGGCAAGCTCAGCAACACCAAAAGGCCTGGAAGACCAGCGCAAACAAATAAAGTGGATGATCACAGAATTCTTTACGTGGTGAAGAAAACCCCTCCACAACATCCAGCTCTAGGTCAAGAACACTCTCAAGGAGGTAAGCGTATCATTTTCAAAGTCTACAATCAAGAGATGCCTTCATGTATGTAAATGCAGAGGGTTTACTACAAGGTGCAAACCACTCAAGAACAGAGAGGCTTTTCCAAAAAAACATCTTAAAAAAAAAAAAAAGGCTGATTCTTTGGACCAGACCAAGATTAACTTGCACCAGAATGGTGGGAAAAGAAGAGTATGGAGAAGTATAGGAACAGCTCATGATCCAAAGCATACCACATCATCTGTCAAATGTGGTGAAGGCACTGTTAGGGCATAGGTGTGTACAGTATGGCTGCCAATTGAACTGGGTCACTGGTGTTTATTGATGATGTGACTGCTGATAAAAGTAGCAGGATGAATTCTGAAGTGTCCAGGGCTGTACTATCTGCTCAGTTTAAGCCATATGCTGCAAAACTGACAGGATGGTGCTTCACAGTACAGATGGATAATGACCCAAAACATACTGCGAAAGCAACCCGAGAGCTTCTCAAGGCAAAGAAATGGAATATTCTTCAATGGCCAAGTCAGTCATCTGACCTCAACCCAATTGAGCATGCTTTTCACTTACTGAAGACAAAACTGAGGCAGAAAGTCCCACAAACAAGCAGCAACTGAAGACAGCCGTAGCAAAGGCCTGGCAAAGCATCTCAAGGGAGGAAACTCAGCATTTGATGTCCATGGGTTCCAGACTTCAGGCAGT
>NW_024402497.1:0-25000 GCF_016859285.1 Xiphias gladius
GCTCCATGTGGACAAAGTCTAAAAGAAGTGAAAAAAACAAAACAAACAAACTGTTTGCAAAATAAACTGTATATAATCCTACAACAACAACACACACACACAGACACTGCTTGACTCTTGTTGAAGGTAAACTCCAGCAGCCACTTGCTGGTGATTGAAAAGAAAAAGGTTGACGTTCGTGTAACTTCCTGAATGAGATGATGAATCCCTGTTTTCATAACACATAGTACACGTGATATTCATCATATTAAGGGTGTAATGATTTAATCTGGCAGAGACTTGATTCAACTTCCATTCTTTCGTCAAAGACTCATCTGAAAATTCACTTTCTGCCAATAGTTCACTCACAGATGAAGACGTGAAAAGTAAACTGAGATAACGAGAGAAAGTGGAAATTTTACTCTGAGCTCCAGTTCAAAGGATGACTTTTATTTTGAAGGACAAAAACAATCCTCAGTGTGTTTGTGTTCATGTTTACACATTTGGTGGATTTGAGGGTGTTAATGTGAAGTTACTGTCTGTGTGTGTGTATTTGTTTACACAGCAGAGTGACCAAAAGGAGCAGAGCAACATCAAACAGCAGAGGTGAGGAGGAGGAGGAGGAGGAAGGTTTCTGATGTGTGTTCCTGGTTTTTTCTTTAGTGTGATATCTCCAGACTGTCAGAATAAAATCTGCTCCACACTGGTCTTTAACACGTTCAGCAGTGACCAGCTTTGACAGGAAAACTTCCTCTGACTGACCGTTAAAATCCACCAACCACAGACCGTGTCGGACCGGTTCAGAAACAGGAAACCGATCTCTACAGCTCAGCAGGTTCATGGTGACACTTGAAACCGAAAAATTCTGCAAACGCTGATTTTTCAAAAAAAGTTTGAAAAATGTGGGATTTGTAGTGAGAGCCAACATGTAAATGTAAAAAGATAATTACCCCTGAGTCACATTCAGAGCAGGTCTCCCTCATACCCGACTGGCTCAAACCTTTAATGCCCATAAATTCTGCAGACAAACGCTCTCAGCAGCGCCTCAGAGGAGGTCTTTTTAATTTCCGGCAGATGCTGGGACGGAAACAGAAACCCCCAATAGACGGACTCCAGCTCTGTTCACACACTAAACTGAAAAGTGCTGCAGGAGTCCTGAGCTCCTCTGTGTCCTGTTAGACGCAAACTCTGACCTCTGACCTCACCTTCCTCCCTCTTCCCTCTCGCCCGCTGATCATCTAATCAATGAACCGACCGATGGTCTAACCGGCAGGTGGGAGTGGGTCTGTACCTGTAGACGGGGGGCGTCCGTCAGCGTCCGCCGTCGAGCAGAAACACTCACTGAAGACTGAGTTAGACGAGTTAGAGAGAGAGCCGGACGCCCCGTCACTCAACTCATAGAAACCTGAGAGAGACAGAGAGGAAGTGATGTAATGACCGTTAAAACACCTGTAACCACACTGTTTTAGCCCGGTGATGTACGCAAGCCCAGAGTGTCTGCGGGTAACAAATCCTGCTCATATTTCACGTCGTTTCACAGCTGTGTTTGTGGACTTTTTAAGGCTTTGGGTTCTGATGATCATAAGTTATTTACGATAGAGGTTAAAGCAGACGGGTTTCAATAAAGATGCAGACTAGGTCTAGTTCTAGTCTGAGGTCCTGAAGATCACAGAAGGTACCTCAAATTAAAAATGAATATTCAGCAGAAAAAGATTCATCTGTATGCAGATGATACAGTTATCTATACAATCATCTGAGGATCAAACTACGACTTCCCTCTGAACGGCCTTTCACACGCAGTTCACTCTGAATTCACCGAAAACACACCTATAACCGCTTCACAAATCACCATCACTCTGTACAAAAGGCAGGTAACAGGAACGGGATCGTAAAAGGCAGCGGTGGAAGAAGTTTCCCCATCCGTTACTGAAGTTAAAGTACCAATACAAGAGTGTAAAGTCCTGCATTTAAAATCCTGCTTAAGTGAAAGTACACAAGTACTGACAGGTGAATGTACTTGAAGTATCAAAGTAAAAGTATTTGATCTGTAGAAAAATGTCCCCTGTGAGTGATAGACTGTTATATATTATTTCACCGGATCATTAGTACTGATGCATTAATGTGAATAATTTTGCTGTTATTCTTGGTCGAAGTACATCCATTGTGAATTATATTAAAATTGTTTGTTTTAAGACAGAAGATTGATTGGATATGATTTTGGTACATGACCTGAATAAACAACAGAATAAAAAGAAGAAGCTTCAAATCAAGTCACAAGAAACAAGAAAGAGAAATTAAAGAAATTAAATTACTGTCAGGAGTCAACAGCAACATAATAAACATAATAATCACAGCAGCCATTATTATCAGAAGTGAATCCTCACCAACATCAAATGATTACTGATTAAAATTCTCATTTACCTGCTGTTTTATGAAAAATCTTGCTATGTTAAAGTAAATGTACCTACAGATGACATCAATCACATCAATGCAGAGCAGTGAAAAGTACAATTTCTCCCTCCAAAGTGTAGTGGAGTAGGAGTATAAAGTCACATTATATGGAAATACTCACGTAAAGAACAAGTACCTCAGAATTGTACTTATTGGAGTATTTAATGTCTCCACCACTGACAAAAGTTCTGTTCTTCCAAATATCTTGTTAAACGGCTGGAAACTGAAGAAACTGAAAACCCAGATCGGGTTTTCATTCTTGTTTAAAAGACACGCTTTCTCATTTTAATCCGTCACAGGTAAACTGTTTGAGGATGTTTAGCTTATGTTTAGTTGTGACTATGGCATTTTCATGTACCTGAGCTGGGTCGGCTGTCAGTCTCCAGCTGGTCATGTGACGCCTCGGTGTCCAATCGCAGGTCGCTGATCTGTCGGTCCAGTTCCTGTAACTGGCTGATGAGACCAGCGTCCCTCCTCCTCAGACAGTTCTGAAGGAAACACACAGAAACACACAGTCAAGTTTATTTCATCTGTTTCCTTCTGATCAAAAAACAGCAGCGCAAACGGAGTCCTGATCCCAGAGGGGACCAGAGGAAACTTTAACGATCCCACTGACAAAACCAGACGGAGAGCAGAAACCAGAGTGGATCCATTTACAGAGCAGCAGAATTCAGAATTCAATTAACTCTAAATAAATGATTTTTAACCAACACAAACTAAAAATAGGCAGATATTAAAGTACAAAAGATGGTTAAAAGCTGAGAGGAACAAAAAAGTTTGAAGCATTAAAGCTGCAGCACAGACCTCAGATCTGATGAGATTTAGTTTACAGCTGAATAACTTCAGGAAACATGGAGGAAGGAATAAAAGCCCTCGCAGCAGATTAAACTGAGACTGTCAGAACAGAAACCAGAGCAGATCAGAGCGGCGGAGACGTCCAGACACCAAACACTCGGAGATGTGAAGAATCCGAGCCGCCTGCAGTGTTTCTGTCTCCGTCAGGTGACTGAAGTCTGTTTCCGTTCGACATATGGGCAGACGGAGACCGACGGAGTAAAAGTAGAAACTCCAACAGGTTGAACTGAAACCTAGGCTGAGACTGGGCCATAGAGCAGTGGTTCCCAAACCTTTTAAACCACAGGACCTCTGAGTAAGAGGTCTTCATGGCACTTGTTTCATATGAGCCTGATGTCTGTTGATGCAGCGAGAGACCGAAGAGAGACCTGCCTGGATGTGAGAGTCCTTGTCTATGGGGAAAACCAGCTCACACAGATATGGGCCCCATCACTTTGTATCTGGATAATGACGTCTGATCCACGGGCCTTTGGGTTTATACACGCTAATAGTACCTGGTGTAGCTATCTTCAGTCTGCTGCTCTGTGGGCGGAGATCAGGGCTGGTGGACTTGTCGACAAAATGATCCGTCTCGGGTCCGGCAAAGCCATGGACAGGCGTCATTCATTTTTAAATGTGTTTTTTGTGAGGGAAGACTTGCAGGTACAGGAAGGTGTGGAGTCAGGTGACCTTTCAACTTTCAACCTGTACCTGACGGCATTTACACCAGACTGAGATCTGATCACGGCACGAGACAGACCAGCCCCAGATGTGGTCCGCTCGATCCCATCACCAGCGGTGGGGGAAGTATTTAGATTCTTTATTTATTCCAAATAAAAGTCCTGCATTCAAACTCCTACTAAGGACAAAAGTATTATCAGCTAAGTGTAGAAATATGGAATATAGATAGAAAAAAGTAAAACGACCACTGACGGGCATAAGAGATTGTTAGGACTCGTGATCCGTGACCTGATTGTCCTCAGGTCAAGAAGGTTTGCTGCTGGGCCCCTGCTGACCCCCGCTATACATGTCGGTGTCATTATTTCCCCAGGCACCGGGAGACCACCGCTGGCAGCAGTTTTTATGTCCCCTCAACAGTTTAAGTCACTGTTTAGCAAAAGTGTTCCAGCGTCTCACGCGTGAATATTTGCCAGTTTCCAGACTTTTCTCTGACGGTGAACTCAACGTCTTTTATGTTTCTGACTGTTGCTCAGACAGAACCAGACGTCAGAACATGTTCTCTTGGGTTTCAGGGAATAATGAGACACTTTCCACTATTTTCTGCCGTTTTATTCGCCGAACAATCCCTCGATTAAAGAGGAAAGTAACTGTGGCGGCCTCTGGTCGGTTGGTTGGTAATCCAGCCTCGTTAATACTACATAGCCATTTGCTAATATGTACATTTGCTAAAATGTCGAACGACTCCATTAATTAAATGAAAGCACGTGAGAAGTTTAGAGACGAAAACAGTGGAATGAATCATTTAGTAAAAATATTAATACAACAATTTTCAGTTTACAATGACACAAAACACAGAAAAGCAGCAAGTTTTTCTTCGATGAATTGATTATGATGACGATGATGATTAATTAATGATCAAAATGGCTGACGAAGCTCTGCTGTGTTTGTTTTACATGTTAACACTGTTGTTAGAAATCTTCAATTTCTTCTTCAAGTGTCTTTTTTTCAGTCAAATAATCGTTTTGGTTATATTGTTATATTTACATCATCTATATTCTATCATTTATAACTGTATTATTGTAACTTTATACACACACACACACACACAGAGTCATGCTCCTTTAAAAATTCGGCAGTGGCACCAAACTGATGACACACTGACACACTGCTGCTTATTTCAGGAAAGTACACACACACACACACACACACACACACACACACACACACACACACACACACACACACACACACACACACACACACACACACACACACACACAGAGTCTAAATCAGACCCTCCCCCCTCCAGGGATGGAAAACATGCGGGCTATGCAGCGCTGCTCACAGGTCATGTGTTGCATTCCTGCGACTGAGCTGCTGCAGAGAACAGAAACACGCGGCTGCTGCCTGATCACTGATACATGACCACTAGGTTTTCATCACCGAGGGACTCTTCGCTTGTCTGAACCAAAAATCAAATAACGCATCAGCCACAATCTGCAGTGAACCCGGCTGCAGGCCTTCAGACCAGAACCTCCCATTTAGACCACAGCTACACTACGTCGTCTAAATCTTAACGCACAGAGTCTCCGGGTGTTTTTAGCAGAGAGCTCTGTCCAGTCAAACACCTGGACAACGTGGGCACAGGTGAATCTCCTCTTCTTCACACTCTTTTCAGTAAAAAAGCAAAACTGCATCACAGCAACATCTGGTGAGGAGCGAGACACACGGCTGACCGATAACATCTGGATTTTGTCATCAGAGTCCTGCCAGCAGCTCTGCTGTGATCGGACACTTCGAGGTTTAAAATATGTGATCGAGGAGAAAGTGAGAGAGAGGACGGAAAGTTTCCTTCTCCACTTCGCTGAACCAGAGCTCAGCTGATTCCTGTCGTTTCTTCCTCTGACAAACAGCAACAACTGTGTTTTTATTATCACGAGAGGAAACGGCAACTTACACTGATCAAACATAAATGTAAGTTCAGAGCTGTGTGTGTGTGTCTCAGTGTGTGTGTGTGTGTTAGCAGCTGCTGCTCTCTGGAATGAGCAGCATGTTCAAACACTAACCGACGCTCGTCCAGCCGCTTGTCCTGTCAATCAACCGGCTGACAGCGAGCACTGGGCCCCACCCACTGGCGCTGCAGGAAGCGATGTCATACACACACGCCCTTATTTTTTCAGCGGCCTGACCTCTGACCTCCCCGTGCAGACAGCAGGCGGTCAGGGATCCGGAACCAGACCCGATGTCCGGACTGACGCCGTGGACACTGCTTTGTCTTCTGCGTCGTGTCCCTGTGTGGATCTGATCCGTCTCTGGGGCTCGGCCTGCAGCGGGATTCTGACTTAAACCCACATCAGCTCTGTCACTAAAACCACTCGGCCAAAGTCTGACCCTCGTCCATCCAGAGTGATGCAGAAGAACTAACTCACGTCGTCATCGCCTCCACAGACAAGCTCCTCCGTCAACACCGCCCGCCACGTCACCAGTGTCGTCATCTATGGAAGTTTCTTTAACACAGTGATGACGGAAGACGCACGCGTCAACGAACATTCGCTCCGAAGCCCGAACGACTGCACAGCTTCGACTGGGTGGAGTGCTCCGTCGGCCAATAGAGACACTGCTGCTCTGTGCTTGTGGTCTGGTGGTCTAGTTTAGTACTTTGGTGTATTATCACAGCACTGGACCACAAACTGTACCGTCGCTCCGATTCGCTGTTATTACGCCGTTTATCTCGTAAAACAGAACCACGATGGGACCTTTAATCCTCACACTTCAAAATAAAGGTCTCCATCTATTCGCCACATGATTTCACAATAATTTACAATTCCCCTTCCGTAATTGAGTCTAACACCATCCCACTATTTCACATGGCTGCAGAATCTGAAGCCCACATGAGAGATGGACCCTACTGGTATCAATAAAAGCTACTGTTCAAAGAAGTTACTACTGAATGCAAATGCACCGAATGGCTAAGCCTCACCCTAACCCTAATTAGAATCAAAGAGTAGGTTTAAAATGATAAGAACTTGATCAATTTAAGCTTTTAATGGTTTAAAATGAGGCCCAGCACAGACCAGGACCAGGATTAGACCCAGTCTCCTGCGTTTCCTGTGCAGACAGTCTGAACAGTTTGCCGAGAGTCTGCCTCAGCTGCTCCGTCACAGAGCTGAAAGTCGATCTGCAGAGTTTCCAGCAGCTCACAGGAATCTCCATTTGTTACTGCTTTTGGGGGTGGGGGTGGGGGGGTTGCTAATCTGCTCCAGATTCGAGTTTTCAAGTTTACAGCTGCAGCTGCAGGAAGGACAGCGTCCGAGAACACAACAGACACAGACAGAAAAATCTGAACTGGAAGAAAAGATCCTGAAAACCAACGACTCTGTCCTGAAAGTGAAGGTTCGTAGGAGACACAAACAGAACAGATCAGAGATCAGGTTTCCTTCAACAACAACACGTCCTGTCTGTAAAAACACGATGAAGAGCTGAAGTTTGCGAAACACATTGTTCAATCCTCGGAAACACAAAACAGCTGCTGAGACTGCTGGAGGTGTTGGAGTGAAACACGGAGACTCAAATCAACATGAAACATGAAATATGTGAAAACAACAGGACGACTGAACGTTTCCTCTCAGACTGGAGACTTTTACAGAGCGTTTGAGGCTTTTTACAATTAAAAATGAAACTAATTCCATCACTGAGACAAACAAAAGATGAGAGCAGCTGCTGATCTCACCAGAAAACCATACTGGATACTTTTCACTATTTCACAAGATCACAGAGGCGTCAACATTTCCAGAGCTTGTTAAACTGAAAATTACTTTCTTAACATCAGATGTGACTGTGCTGGAGATATTTTAAGGCCTTGAACTCCATGTTAAAAACTTTCCAGGACTCTCCAGACCGAAGCTCCTCTTTGCCGTTTGATTTCACACTGACTCGACTTCAAAGCTCTCACAGCGACACACTGATGTGTCACCTCACGTGTAAAAAGTTGCACTTGAATGCAGCACGGAGACGACAGCTGACAGTGGGCTGCCCACAGACACTCATCGTTACGCTCCTGCGGGAAACGTACGTGAAGTCTGGACGTCCTCCTCCACAAAAATGCGTGACAAAGTCTGAACGTCATAGTCGGACGACTGATGGGAAACTCTGATCCAGGTTGACTCTGACGGACCCGTCTGAAAACACTCACTTGTTTACAGGATAAAACAACGCGTGAAGCAGGGCTGGGTCATATGGCCAGAGATATAAAGTCGGGATTTGGTCCGAGCTTCTAGATGATTCATCATTGATTGTTATTCATCTTTTTTTCTCCTCACATTTTTAAATCCTGACATTCTGCCAGGACACTCCCCTCCAGCATATTTGAAAAATGCTGCAGAGGAGTGTGTGTGTGTGTGTGTGTGTGTGTGTGGGGGGCAGTGTGAGGTGTGATTACACAGAGGTCTGAGGACACTGACGCACTAACCATAATTCTCAGCTGGGCTCAGACAAGGGGTGGCGATGTACGTGGCCGTGGTGCTGGTAGTCAGAGCTTTGACCGACGAGGAGAACATTTCCAGTGGCAAGAAAAAGGACGTGACCCCTTTGGACTGATCTGCATTTCTGTATAAATCTGTCTTAAAATAAGAGATAAAACATCAGAACTTCGTCTGAGTTACGATGATGAACGAACACAACCAACACACAAACCATCGTGTTGTTCTCGTCCATATGGAAAACATCCTTCAAACATTCACAGCGTAGGTCGGAAAAACGACGCGAACCTCTCGGCTGATGACGTCAACAGAAGCCAGCTGGAGTCAGGATTGATCAAACCTGGAGTCCAGTCAGTGAGACCAGACCGGAGGTCTGGGTTACAGCTGCTGTGACTTATAGAAACACTCATTTTGAGTTGGACATTCACAAGAAGCATCTGCTGATGCGACCCATGTCTCACGAAAAGATCTCACAAGACTCGGGATGAAGAGCTGTTGATTTCCGTGAAGCCGGAGAGGTTTACAGAGTCGTCTCACAGAGTTTAGACGGACATTCATCAGTCCACTGTCTGACAGACGGTCTACAAATGGAGACGATTTACCTCTGGGGCTTCTCTCTCAGGAAGTGGACGTCCAGCTGGGACGACTCCAAAGGAACAACACAGAATGATCAGTGAGGTGAAAAAGAAAAGAAAACAAAACAAAAAAACATCCCCAGAATAGCAGCTAAAGGCTTAAAGGAATCACTGGAGCTGGTTGACATGAGTCACCGTACACAGATCATGGTGCATGGAGCGTGGTTCCAATGGCAGGACGGGACCAGGAAGTCGCTGCTCTCCAAAATAAACATCACAGCGCCTGAAGTTTGTCAAAGAGCAGCTCGACTCTGGGAAAGTGTTCAGTGGGCTGATGAAACTGAGGTTGAAGCGTTTAGGAAGAGCAGGCGGATCTACGTCTGGAGTAAAAACAGCTCTGCACCGACATGAAAACATCGTTCCAGAGGTGAAGTAGCGTCATGGTTTGGGGCTTCGCCGCCTCTGGTCCCGGACGGTTCACCACCATCCAGGGGAAGATGAGTTCCCAGGTCTGTCGAGGTGTCTGACAGGATGATGTCAGGGACGCTTCAGCTGGTGACAACACCACAGAAGGACATGTACTCACACACACACACACATGCACACACACACACACACACAAGTGGGACTTTCACTAAATAATCACACGAGTTTAGGTACATGCATCTCGTCCTCCGTGACCATTTTCAACCCCCATAGTTTTTGTATGTGTGTGTGAGTACATGTCCTCTATGGTGTTGAGGACAAATCGTGAGGACATTCTGTCCAGTCCTCACACCTTCAAAGAGCTGTACAGGTGTTCAGACCTGGTTTTAGGGTTCAGGTTAGAATCAGGTTTAGGTTTGGGGTTAGGGGCGGGGGCTAGAGAATCTATTGTGTCAATGAGTGTCCTCACAAGTAATGTAAGACAAGCATGCGTCTGTGTGTGTGTGTGTGTGTGTGTGTGTGTGTGTGTGTGTTCATTCTCTCTGAGATGCTTCAGGCCACAATGGCTCATCACGCCTCTTTAATTGAAAGCGGGTGTTTAGATTTCACACACACACACACACACACACACACACACACACACACACACACACACACACACACACACACACACCCATCCTGTCTGGTTAAATATCTTAAACCTGGAATCACTGAAATTCCCAGCATCCCCTCTGAGCCGCAGGGGGCAGAGGATCAGAGCAGAGGAGTTAATTTCAGTCAAACATAAACCCTCCCCCACCTTCTCCCCACCCCCCACCAACGCACACACACACACACACACACACACACACACACACATGCTGATTAAAACTGTGTGTGTTCATCATCCATGACATCATCGTCTTCCTGGACATCAGGACATTTATTATCTGACATTAAACACAAATTAATCCTCATTAAAGGAAAATTCCACATAAACAAGAAGAACTGACTGGATATTTAACTGACTGAATATGGCTCCACCGGCTGAAGCACCAATAATATAATGAACAATGAAAAAAAAGCAAAACAGAAATCAAAATAATGAATTTATTTTGATTTGACTGATAACGACCTCAACCTTGTCTCATAATTACAAGAAAACCGTCTCATAGTCACGAGATGAGGTTCCATTTTTTCTTTCTTTGGTGAAACCAATTTAAACCTACGGTGATTTACTACTTATCATATTCTGTTTATGTGACCTTTATGGTTTTATGCACAACAGATTACAAAACATGTGTAAAATATGTCCAACCATGTTTAAGGAGCACCTCAGGGATCTATTCTTGGTCCTTTACTTTTTCTTTTTAAAATAAAAAATGTATGATCTAACTCAACAACCTGTTTTTGGTTTGTACAGATCTCTTTCTTTCTCTTCTTCTCTTCACCGTCACAAAATATTACCACAGAATTGGTGAATTTTTAAATGTTTCAGTTGAACAAACTTACCCCGAATTTTAAAAAGATTAGAGGTTTCATTCAGATTTTAACAACATCTCACAGTTTGCTGTCTGAGGAAGACTATGAGATGCTGTTAAGAGCTCAGAAAAAAAGCTAGATAGTGGACCTTGAGTTACGATGTGCTGTTTTATGTTGCTGGATCTTTTCCAATAAAAAATAAAAAATCTCCTCAAGACTGAAGCTGCTCATTAATAAATCCTGAGGATATTTTAAACACTGAAGAAAACTCGTTACACTTCAGATTCATTTATCCACAAGGTGACCACCGAAACACTGTTTGGGACAAGACCAGATAGTTTTGGTTCTAAAGTTCTTGAGGATGGAAACAATCATCCGCTACGATCCTGGTGCTTTGGAAAAGTACTTTATCAGCTACTTTTCAAATGTGTGTAAATGTTTAAGAATCTGCATGTATCTCACAGTCTCCCTGACATTTTCCAATTTTTAGAAAATCATCATTATTCATTTACCGTATTTTGAAAGCAGTTGAATTTACCTTACTATCATTAATCTAGCATTAATTATTAAGGGGCGGATTGAAATCAATTCAAAGTCTTCTCTTCGCTAACCTCAGCACACAAGAGCTGAAACCATTCGTCAATCGATTAGTCGATCGACAGAAAATTCACCAGCACCTACTTTGGTAATTGTTTAATTGTTGCAGTTGTTTATCAGCCAGATTCCCCGTTTCTCTGTTTTCTATCACAGAGAAAACAGAGCCAGGTGCAAAACACGAGACATTTGAAGACGTCGACGACTCTGGAGACACTTTTTCATTACTTTCTTACATTTTGTTGACTAATTGATTAATAGAGAATCGATCAGTCATTAATGGGAATACCTGTTAGGCTCAGTTCTAACACACACACACACACACACCTTTTAAAATAAAGGCTCCACGGTTCCTTTCATCCATTTTATTTTTTGCCTCCCTGTACATCACGTCTCCTGTTTCTGTGCTTTAAAAAAAAAGAAAGAAAAAAAAAGGCAGGCAGGCAGGCTGACCCCACCTTCACCTATGACCCTTGACCTCAGACCGCACACCTGAGTCAGCCCGTGCAGACTGGGGTCAGGGAGGTCAGAGGTCATGAGACAGACAGGTCAGGACCTACCAGCTGTTTCCTGAGCAGCAGGATGTTCTCCTCCAGCAGCTTCTCCTCGGAGCTCAGCTGAGCCTCCCTCCGCCGCTCCTGGTCCTGGTCCTGCTCCTCCTCCTCCCGGAGCTCCAGCGCGGCCCGGACCAGCACCTCCTGCCGCTGCCGCAGGTAGTCCAGCTCCCCGATCCCGGACACGGTGGCCTCCAGCCTCTCCCGCACTGAGCGCAGCCGCTCCGCCGCGTCCGCGTCCGCGTCCGCCGCAACCGCTCTGTCCCGGCTGCAGCGGCCGTCTGCGTCCCGCCTGGAGGGGCCGGACAGCAGCATGTCCGCCGTCAGACTCCCCGGTGTGACTTCAGGGTCCCTGCAGCATCAGGGTCCGGAGGATCTGCAGGATTTTAACAGCATTGCGCGGAGCGCAGCGGACGCCGTGTAGACTTTCTGCCGCAGAGGAGGCAGTAGACACCGGATCAGCTGAGAGGAATCACCTGGATACACTCACTCACCTGGGTCAATCACCTGGTTTAAATGACCTGGTTAGGGTAACCCGGGTAAATACAGCGGGTCAAACAGACCCGATCACAAAGTGAATCCAGACTCAGATCCTCACACTGGTCTCCTCTGCAGCTTCCAGATTCAACCGGTGGTCTAACAGTCCTCCCGCAGACAAGCAAGTGAAATTAATCCGGTAAATCGCTCCAGGCTCCGCTCAGGTAGATGTCCAGGTAAATCCCAGCATGCTCCGGGGCGGCGGCGGCGGCGGCGGCTAGAGCCTTCAGAATGAAGCGCGGGGTCGGGGAGGTCTCCGTCCTGCTGCCGCTCCTCCCGAAGCTCCGTCCAGACTGACCGACAGCATCACTGCCGCACGGAGTCCGGTAAACCCCGCCCCCTCCCCGCTGTCGACGGACCGACCTGAGCAACAATGAAAACGTGCACTTCCTGTTGTGACCTTCAAAACAAAACGCCTGGGTCTTTTTGTAACGAGCGTTAGACACATCACAGCAGAGGTGATCTCAGGGCACTTTGCATGTGGAGCAGGTCTAGACCAGGACTCTGTATAGTTCTATGGACAGAGACCCAACATTCCCCCATGAGCAAGAACCCGGCGACAAATAAATAATAACAATAACAGGCCAATAATGCTGATGATGATGATGATGATGACAATAATAATAATAATGTTACTTGGTCCTTTCCTGATGCACTTGTCTTCCCAAATTTTCAATTTTCAAAACAAAGGAGAAACTGCAGAATGACCCAAATGACTATTTATTTAATTTGGGGAAACCGAGTTGAACAAAAATCCACCGAATATTTCCATAAACCTTCTGCTTGTCTTGACACCAAATTCGTTTTATTTTGGAGAGAACATTCACATGACTTCCTGTCTGATTGTGTTCATTTGTGGCGGCTTGATGCCCCGCCCCTCAGACCCTCCTCCTCGCTTGGGCTTCGCCGGGTCCTAAAGCCCTCCGCGTACACGCGCGTCACACCTCCGACGCGCGTGTGCTCAACGTCCAAGCGCGATCACAGAGACTCATGCTTAATAAAGACACGTGACATTCAGACGTGTCACTTTCGCGAGGGTTTTTTTTTTTGACATAAAACAAACCGTGGAAACAATTTTTCACTCTCGCGCTTCGAAACTGTTTTGCTACAAAAATCATTTGAAGTGAAATTATGAGAGCAAAATAATGTTTAGTTCACTTTTTCTCTTTGAATTTTTATTTTAAAAATCATTTGAAACCCAAAATTTTACTATAAACATTTTTTAATGAAAGCTTCCCTTAAAACAAATACATTCAATGTCAATTAACAATAATAATTTAATCAGCATCTGAGATCTGTACTCGCCTCCAGTTCTGGCTGAAGGTGTTTATGTGTCTCGATGAAACTAAATCTACAGTCCACCAGAATAAGTGAACCAGAGAAAACAAGCGTGGTCACTTTAGTCAAATCAAAACCTCATCTGAGGAACAAACACTTGCATTCTAGCAACATCAGTTTGACTGAACTTTATTGTTCTCAGCATAAAACAATCAGCTGTATAAACGGTGTGGGTTCGTTAATGTTTCTGTAGCGATGTGTCTTTGTTTGGGTTTCGGGTTATTTCAGCCTGATCAGCTTAAACTGTCTCTCAGCTCTTTAACGACTCTGTATCAGGAGTTAATGAGGTCGACTCTGAGGTTCATTAGTATGTTAATGAGGGAGGGGGAGGAGCTCTGAGCAGAGCGCCCCCTGCTGCCTCTGCTGGAAACACGGTGATTTGTGGCTTCCTCTTCCGTGTGGTCAGAAAAAGATGATTTCTGATCCGAGTCCGAGTTTAACGTTCACACTGTTAGATCACTACAGTCCGCGTTAAACTCAGTAGGCAGCTGGCCAGGGCTGTCCACATACTTTTGGCAATAAGGTTTATGTCTCTACATCAACATAGACAAAATGATGTGACACTAAACAGCAGCTTCACCACAGTTTGTTCACACATACACGCACACCTATTTGTTCTTTGGGACCCTCATTCCCTACAAGACAGGGACGAGTCCCGGTTTGGGTCAAAACTGTCACAAGACAGGGACGAGTCCCGGTCCGAGTAACAATGCCCACAAGACAGGGACGAGTCCCGGTCCGCGTCAAAACGCCCACAAGACAGGGACGAGTCCCAGTCCGAGTCAAAATGCCCACAAGACAGGGACGAGTCAAAACTGTCACAAGACAGGGACGAGTCCCAGTCCGAGTCAAAACGCCCACAAGACAGGGACGAGTCTCGGTCCTCATCGAAACGCCCACAAGACAGGGACAAGTCCAAGGTCCGAGTAAAAACGCCCACAAGACAGAGACGAGTCCAAGGTCCGAGTAAAAACGCCCACAAGACAGAGACGAGTCCAAGGTCCGAGTCAAAACGGCCACAAGACAGGGACGAGTCCAAGGTCCGAGTCAAAACGCCCACAAGACAGGGACGAGTCCCGGTCCGAGTCAAAACGCCCACAAGACAGGGACGAGTCCCGGTCCGCATCGAAACGCCCACAAGACAGGGACGAGTCCCGGTCCGCGTCAAAACGCCCACAAGACAGGGACGAGTCCCGGTTTGGGTCAAAACGGTCACAAAACAGGGACGACTCCCGGTCCGTTTAGATTGATTTAGTTAACACGTGGTCGATTTCATAGAATAATGTTCTCGTTTGGAAAATTGCTCCCAGTGTTTTTGAAGATGGGAGGACCTTTCAGTCAGCGTCCATGGTCATCATCCCGTCTTATCTCTGCAGTTCTTTGGCTCACAAGACAGAGACAAGTCCCGGTCCCAGTCAAAATGCCCCAATGTTGGAGATGATAGAAACATTGTCTCCAGACCGGAATGATGTCGCTGAAGTGAACTGTTACTCATGAACGTGAAACCCTACAGAAACCTGATGTTTGAACTGTACATGTTGAATATCTAATAAAAATCCATGAAACTGACTCGTTTCCCGATTTCATGAGAAAAGTTTCTTAGTAATCTGCCGTTACTGAGTCTCTACAGACTCATTCATCCTCCATCAAACCCAAAGCCACTCTCTGCTGCTGCTGAGGACAAAAAGTCCTGTCAGAAAGTCAGTCAGCTTGTCACCCGTCGACCAATCAGACGAGCCGAACGGGAAGCACGGGAACGAAAACCGCTGAACTCGGTCGGTGTTTGAGGTGCAGCCGTGTTAATTCTGAGGGTTTAAAGGGACAGTCCGACGTTTTCATCAGCCGTTCAACATCAGCACCGACCTGATTAACGTGCGATAGGTTCACGAACCCGAAGAAATGTTAAAGTCGGACTTTGATCGGCAGATCGGATCAGAGGTGGGAGTCGACCTGCTGCTGTTGCAGGAGGAGGAGATCTGTTGCCCTGACAACAGAGCCTAGTATTTCTGTGTTACCTGGGGATGGAGACGTGTGAAGGAGGAAAAATCTCCACAGGTCTGAATCCTCCAACTGTCTGAGAGGAAAAAACAAAGGTCGGTCGGTTTTTATGAAAAATAAATGACTGGTCATGTTTGAAGAACGAACGAAAATATTCTGTCTGCTGCAGCATAAAAAAGAGTTTTAACACACCAACCAGGCTGAGTTTAAGTCAGACTCACTGGTGATGTGTGTTATTATGTCACCGGTGGCTGAAAGTAACTCAGTACATTTACTCAAGTACTTTAGTTCACTTTTGAGGTGAGTATTTTCATTTTCTGCTGCTTTATCCTTTTACTCCGCCACATCTCGGAGAGAAAATATCTTATTATTTACTGCACCACATTGGCTGATAACTTTATTTACTTTACAGATTCAGATTATTAACGGAAAATATGATGAAGCAATAGACGGTGACGTCATTATTATGGTTGAGATCAGACTTTATTGATCCTGGGGGAAACTCACCCAGCGGCAGAATATCAAGTCATTAAAATCAGCTCCTCGTTTAGCAGCTGCAACGTGAATGCATCAATAATTAAGATCCATTCGTATCGTTTCTATTGCTCTGCATGATGAGTACTTTTACTTCTGGTACTTTAAGTACATTTTGATGCTAATACTCGACAACTTTTACCTGTAACAGAGTGTTTCTACACCGTGGTGTCAGTACTTTTACTGAAGTAAAAGATCGGAGTACTTCGTCCACTACTCATTGTCACTACACTAAGTTTAGATATTCTTTCAGCGGTAAAAATGACCGTTTAGATTGATTTAGTTAACACGTGGTCGATTTCATAGAATAATGTTCTCGTTTGGAAAATTGCTCCCAGTGTTTTTGGAGATGGGAGGACCTTTCAGTCAGCGTCCATGGTCATCATCCCGTCTTATCTCTGCAGTTCTTTGGCTCTGATGTGTCTGTAGCGTTTGAGACAGAACAAGGGTTTGGAGTCAGAGTGTAAATCTAATATTTAGTTTGTGTGACGATGAAGAGCAGCTTCATGTTTTATTGGACGGTTTGTCCAGTCAAGTCTCAGGAAGTTCTCGTGAACAAGTCGTAATTGGAGAAATTCATATTTGTATGAAGTGAGAGTTTCTGCAGCTCGTCCTCGACATCGAAACATAAAACATCCGCTTCTTGAAAAGTCTGTCTCCTAATCTGCTGCTAACGAGACTCGACCTTCACGTGATCTGGACGTGAACTTTCAGTTTCAACTCGCAAGCACTATTTCAAGATGAAGACCTGTAGACACACACACACACACACACACACACACAGTGAGCCGTACCCTTTAATAAACTCTCCGCCCTAATAACTTAATAACTGATGTTTCCACTGAGCTCAGTGGTGACGTCTGTGTTTCTGGATTTATATGTGAAACTACACACACACACACAGACACAAATCTACTCTGGCAGTTTTTTGCCCCGAGTTTTGCCTCTCAGGCTACATACGGGCTGCCAGACCTTATCGGTGGAGGTGGTTGGTGCCAAACGCAGCCTGAGGAAAAGACGGCAGGGCTGAACGAAGCGCTGGCGTCTCCTCTGCGTGTTTCCCAGTTACAAAACGTTTCATCTATATCATTATTTTCAGTTGCTGTTCCTCTAAAAAGACACTAGAATCACACTCCAGTCGGAGTCGAGGCGGTAAAGGCCAGCGTTCTCCCTTTTACTAAAGATGCAAACACATCATCTGTCAGAGAGTTTCAGGTCTCGGCCGTGGAATCTAAACATGAAGGTTTGGTGCATTAACAATACGCAGGTTTACAGCATTTCCTCTTCTCTGAACCATCAGACGGAGCTTTTAAAGAGGTGAGGCCCAGGTAAACATGGCGTATAACACACAGGAAAAACCTCATGGGAGCTGTAGTTTTTTTAAACGCGAACAAAGTCATGGTTGTTCAAAGTTAGAATCGTTCGGATTTCAGCGGATTTGGTGACAGCAACCGATCCACTGACAACAACTGAACTGGCGATGTTTTGTAGACGCGCTCCTGAGGAAAGGTGGCGGTCAGCACTGACCTCTGTGACGAGGCAGCTTGTTTCCTGGAAGGGTTTGACTGTGGAGCAGCAGCAGTAAGTGACTCCAGCTCTGATGGGCTGTAGGAGACCGGGGCCGATATCAATCCCATCATATTCTGAAACAGCAGAACTGGATTACAGGCTCCAGTGTTTCCATGGCAGACTCCACCACTACCAATAAAAACGACTACGCAGAGAAATAATTACTGAATTTAAATGCATTTAATGGATACTGCAGAAAAAAACGTCGACCACGAGTAGAATCACAAACCGGATCTGATTTCATGACAATCTGGAGGATTATGGCTTTTACTTAGTTGAGATCTCAGAGCGTTCAGTTTCTCATATGAAGGTCTGTAGTGGATCCTCAGCCCTGTACCGGGTTTATAAGGAGAGGAACCACAGTAAATCCTGAAGGTGAAAGACTGGAACCGGATCCCGTTTGGAGGTTTTAACAGAGAAAGGACAGAGAAACATGGGTCCATGATCGATATCGTTCCTTCCTGACGACGGAACCTTTCAGCAGACACTTTTTTATACGTCACTTTGAAACATTTCAAATATAAACTCATAACGATCATAAACAGAAGAAAACTGCTGTAATAACAAACAATAAACCGGGAAAAATCCTTCAGGACAGATTTCAGATCAGTTTGTTTCTGCCGTTTTTGAAGGTTTATTCTCTCCATCAGCTGCCGCATTAAAGATTCAAGGCAGCTGCTGAAGAATTGATAAAGACGAAGAGAGAAGACAGAGAGGAGCCGCTTTGTTTTAAAGGTCAAACCTCCTGAGGAAAGAGCTCAAGGCGGGAGTTTTATTTTGGAAGAACTGAGAGAGAGGAAGAGTTGAGATAGTACGAGACGAGACGGGACGAGACGAGATAAGAGATACATCAACATGAGATGAGCGGAGAAGAAGAAATAAGACGACGCGGTGAAACGCGACGAGTGGAGATAAGAGGATCCTGTTTTCTGTCAGTAGACTGAGTCTCCTCGGGTTTTTCATCTGAAGACGTCACCTCGGACTCCGAGAAACTCCGATGGACATTTCTAACTATTTCCCGGGGTTTTACAGACCGACTACGGATCCCGTTTCCTGACGTACCCCAGCTGATCTGGGAGCAGGCCCGAGGAGGACAGAAATAACGAGCGTAGGACATCAGAGCTGCCGATGGACGGTGAAGACAATAGAGATAATAAAGTATTAATAAATCTTTTTTTAACTGCTTCCCTCAGGGAGTCAAACAAAGAGCATCCATCCGCTGCAGCTTTAACGTTTTGTGTTGCTGTTGATATTTATGGATCTTTAATGCACACAGGAAACCACGGGAGACACGAGCAGTCCGCCGTGTGACGGGCCGGGATCCAGACCCGGATCGGGGTGTGTGTTTATGGAGTAGGAACCGGTTCTAACTGGCCACAAATGACTCAGCCGTGTTAACCCGGGAACTGACCCGCGTCTGCTGCAGAGGAGTCCGAACCTGCCGGGACCAGAGGTCTTCCGTGGTCAAAGGCGACATTGGTCCTGGTTTGGATTCTGGATTGCCAGGACTGAACCTCAGATTCTTGACAGATTCAGGTCCAGACGTGTTGCTCCAGCAAAAAACTCAATGGTTCAGATATTTTCTCTGAATTACAGACTCCATAATAATCTAATCATGATCCGACAGCTTATTATTAATAAGTCATTAAAATAACAGTTTTCTCATAGTTCAGAGATTTTATCTATATTACATGTTATACACACACACACGTGTGTGTGTGTGTGTGTGTGTGTATATAAATCATGTGAAGCCGTGTGTGTTTAGTCTGTGTGTGTGTGTGTGTGTCCTGAGATCAGCTGATCGTCTGCAGCTTCATTAAACCTGCACAAAGTTTAATCCTTTGTCTGAGAATATCGATCATCGGACAGACACACAGATCCACAGAGAGCTGATCAATCAGTCCGATCAATATGCTCTCACACACACACACACACACACCTCACTGACGGAGCTGGACTAATTATCATCAGGACTGAAGGTTTGAAATGTTTTCCTCTTTTTTTAAAAAACGCTGCAGCTTCTGGTGATGAGAGCCTGCTGGAGTCAGTGTGTGTGTGTGTGTGTGTCCTGTTCAGTGTCAGTCTCTCAGTCTCTCCTGCTGCTTCACTAATCCCATTTCCTGCTTATCATCCTCTTATCTACAACACACTCGATGTGTGTGTTTTCTCTGGCATGATATATGTGTGTGTGTGTGTGTTTTTGCCTCACTAAACAGTTTTTAGTGTGTGTGTGCTGACATCAGCTCACACTGCACTGTTGTCTCTGCGTGTGTGTGTGTGTTTGTGTGTGTGGTGGGCCGTTGGGATGGTTCGTGTTCCCACAGTTTTGACTCGCAGGCTCTCAGGTCCTGAGGATAAATTCCTTTCATAGAAACGAAACACAATAAGACAAGTGAAGAGATTAAAAACGCTGCTGCTGCTGCTCTACACACACAACACAATAACAGTCCATGTGACAGAAGCAAGAAGAACAGGGATCAGACAAAGAACCAACGTTTGTGGCGGAGTTTCAGTCTTTTCCTCCAAATAGGAGCCAACCTCTATCATCAATAATCTACTGATTCATTTCTCAACAAAGGAGTTTTTCATTGTGTCCATTAAAAAATGAGGCAGATGAGACAAAATGAAAACCAGACACCATTAGAAAAAGTGAGACCGGAGGATGTTTGTGATTTGTGCCTGAGAAATGACTTAAATGATTAATTACATATCAGGATAGTTGCAGGTTACTGAATTCATAGGAAACAGCTCCACTCTGTCCAATAAAGTACAAACAGGAAAGAAAGGGTTCTTGGTGACGCTGCTGGACAGAGGACGTTAATTTACCTCCGCGTTGAGGTGGAGAGCAGGAGGGAGCTCGCTGACAAAACACAAAGGAGTCAGGGCGGGAAAAATGAAAAGTGTAAACGCCGCCACCTCAGCTTTAATTGTCAGGTCAGTGCAGAGATCAGCCGACTTCAGAGCGACCCGGAAGGTTTCCGCTGCTGAGGATGAAATACTGGAAGACTGTGGGGAAGACGTCTTGATTCTACTCGAGTTGAAACGCAATGAAATCAGGACGGTTTTAGTCACGGCAGGAAGTTAAGTTACAGCTCATTTATTTATTTATTAAAAACAGAGCGTGAACATAACGATCAGTGTTATTGATCAGTGATCAGCTCCAGGCTGAGTTCATTCGGTTTTTAAAGCTAAACTCTACTTTTAAGACACAAGAGGTAAAACAATCGTCGGCGTTCAGTTCGTCGCGACGACGCTTTACGGCTGCAGGTGTTGGTCTGGTCTGGGCGTGAAGCGGCACCGCTGCCAGACGGATCCGGGCTGCGGTTCACGGCGAACCGGGTCCCAGTAACACGCTGACGGGTTCCTGCTGGTTCCTAAATGGAGGAGTTCTCTGGTTCTCCAGCGGAGGAAACCGAGAGGAACAGCCGGACAGTCGAGGGGAGAGGAGAAATAAGCGATTCTCTAATGATGCCTCCACCTACATGTGGGTCACTGTTATTCGTTTCTGCTGCACCTACAACGTGATGCTCTGATCCACGCCGGTTGGTGCATGTTTGTGCTCCGGTTATAGAGGAAGAATATGGTGTGTTAAAGTCGAGTGTGACCAAACGGAAATGTGTGTTTGCTGTGAACGAGGAGGATGAAGAGAGATGTTCCTGTGTGACACCGAAATCTGATGGACAGAAGTCACTCCTCCGTCTCTCCTTTCTTTCTAGAAAACATCGCTGGTGGAGGAGTCTGTATCCGCCGCCGCACCGACCTCCTCCTCCTCCTCCGGCCGGACTGAGGGCGGCTGAACATCCATCCTCCTGGTTCCCCCCCGCTCCCGCTCCTCCTCCCGTCCAGCTGCAGAAACAAACACGACATGAGAAAAACCTGCGACAGGTAGTTTTGTTTACATGACGCGCGCCAGTGCAGGTAAACTCCACGTGCTTTACTTCAACATGCAAACAGCAGCAAGTGAATGAGATTATAGAGAAACAAACGGCCTCCAAAAGACACTGACAAACCTACTGAGTGTCCTTCAATTCAGTTCAACTTAAATGACTTTATTCGTCCCTCAGGGGACGATTGGAGGACACAAGAAAACACACAATGTAAGAACACAGATTAATGAGAGTGGCCGACAACATCCATCAGTTTACACTCAAGGTCAACTGTACATGTCAGGTATTTATTTTCTCCTCTGACTGACATTGATCTTGTCTGTTTGATGTATTCCTTTTCCTCCTTCGCTTTTCTCGCGGCGAGGCGACCGCTCTCTTTACTTCCTGTTTGTGCAGCAGAGCTGCAGCCATCAGCGGACTAACCGATGAGTCCGTCGACCGAAAATGAACCAAAATCAAGCCACAAATATTGTTGAAGCATCCGTCCATGTTATTGGAGGATTTATGGAAACTGTCCAGATCTAAGAGCTCTGAAACACGTCGAAACCACGAAACACACACACAAAGCTGATTTATGCTTCTCCGCAGATACTTGTCAGCCTCTGCAGACAGGGGGTTATGGGTAATCATGAACGGAAAACGGGGTCCTCTCTAAATTCTCTGTATTTTGGACGAGCTGTATGTCACTAAGTCCAGATCTAGTTAGGGTTTGTCTTTTGGTAGGATGTTTAATGTGGGTTGAATATCGAGCCATTGAGTCTCTGTCCAGTCAATCATAGCATCCTAGTTTAGTTATTGGTTGGACTTTCCACTGCTAGAAATTTCTTAGTTTATTACCTTTGTCCATTTGTTTTACTGGTGAGTTGGGAATAATTTCATAGCATCACTTTGACACATGGATACAATTTCCTCATTTCTTCCTTTCCAGGTATTTTTCTCTGGGTTCTGGACTCAGATACCTTTGCTGTTGGCCCGGCTCTGCTCTGGACCCGTGTCTTCGAAAAGTCTCTGTGGACCAAGTACATTTTCTTTTTCAACGGGGTTTGAGTCCCGGTGCTCTTCTTTGATTAAGAGACCAAACTTCACTCTGTCTCTCTCTCACACACACACACACACACACACACACACACACACACACACACACACACACACACACACACACACACACACACACACACACACACACACACACACACTCTTTACCATCTACACACTGAAACAGTTTTACTCTTGACAAAGGCTGAAACTGAGAAAGATGCAGTTTTAAATTTAACCAGCTTGATGTGGACATAGTCTTAGAAATAAATCTTAGTGTGTGTGTGTGTTCGTGTGTGTGTTTGTGAGAGAGAGAGCAGAAACACACCAGCAGAGTCAGGGTGTGTGAATGGAGGCAGTGTGAGCAGCTGAGGGAGGATGTTGGTAAAAGCAGTGAAAAAACTGAGCTCAGCGTGTATATGTGTGTCATATTTCTCTCTCTCTCTCACACACACACACACACACACACACACACACACACACACACACACACACACACACACACACACACACACACACACACCCAGCAGCAAAATTAACAGCAGCTCTCAGTCTCAGTCTGGATTTCTGTTGGTGTTTCCCTCAGTGAACCTCGGTGTGGTCACGTCTCACAGATTCGCTCCGACAACAAATCAAACATCAGCGTGAGGCTCACACAGAACCAGAACCGAAGCCAGAGCCAGGACCAGAACCGTGTTGGAGGTCTGCTCGGTTAATAACCTGTTCTAAAAAAGGATTTATTTGTATTTTTCCTGCGTTTGAACTCTGCTGTCCTCAGCTGCTTTCAGACTCCGTTACATAAACGTTCTGTTTTACATGTTGGCCTCAAATCCGAAGAAGCATCTGTTTCACTTTTCTGTAAAAAACAAAACCAGTGTGACGAGGTCAGACCTGTGACAGTTACTTAACACTTCAACACAAGTCCGAACTGAAACACAAATAAAAACAACTTTTATTTATCCTGTATGACGCCTTTCGAAACCAAAGTTACAAAGTGCTTCACGGTAAAAACTTGACAGTAAAATGATTTAAACAATTACAACTAATTCCATCAGTTCAGCAAAAGCCAGAAGATGAAAGTGAGAAGAGTTTTCCCGCTGAGGTCCCCAGACAGAGGGCTGCAGTGCAACCTGCTTCAGAATAAAGTGTGGAGGAGATAAAGCCACCAATGACCTTCTCTAGATCTGCCACTGAAAGGGGCCTGATCTAGGTTAAAAGTCTCAGTTGGACAAAACGGGACCGAAACACTTCAGTCACCTGAGCATCCAACGTAGAACCAGGCTACAGGCCTCTTTTTATAACGTTACTGGATAAAAACTACAGCAGCTCAAGCTTTCAGACGCACAGAGAAAGGAACGTATTGGCCTGAATACAAGAGGAGCATTTCTCCTGGAAGTTTTCTGGAAGGTTTGAAACAGTGGGGGTCGACAAAATTATTCTTTCTGGATGGAGAGCGTTCCAGTGTCAGACGGTCCTCCACAGAGAGTGTTGCATTCTGGGTTAAAGTCTGACACGTTAACGGGCAGTACATTTTCACATCCACACACCGTAAATTTCACGTGTGCGTGTCGGTGGAACGCTGCTCTGCCGAGCCCTGGGTGACCAGGTGTTGGGTTGAGTTGGGGCCACAGCACCGAGAACTGACCCCCCCCCATCACCGGCAGGATGCCGCTCCACCTATCAAACAAACCAACAAAGCCTCTTCAGCTGCTCCCGCCTGGAAAGCACCGCTAGCACGTGCTCCGCCACGGCTCGGCGCTTCATTTTCCTCTTCTTTATTCTTCTTGTTGCCGTTTTCTTTGCTTTTATCACACATCCTTCATGTTATTCCGAATTGTGTTCACAGTAGCGGCACTTTGAATGTCTCTACTTGTTGCACTGAGTTTGTGTTTCATGTGTTTGTGTTTTTATCCTGTTTTTCTTTTTTTCTGCCTCTTAGCAAAAAGAATTTCCTCTTGTGGGGCAATAAAGATCTGAACTGAACTATTCCGTGTTAGAGTTGAGTGAATCCAGGTGTTTTGTGAACCAGCGACTGGATCCAACATGGAACAGGCTGTTTGAACCCAACC
>NW_024402498.1:0-2000 GCF_016859285.1 Xiphias gladius
AGACAAATGGTGGCAGGTAGTGACATCTCTCACACTGCTTTTGTCCTCATTATCTATCTCTCAGTCAGCTTCTATCTTTCCAGTCAGCTAACCTGGCTGTTAGCAGGTTATTTAAATGAAAAATGTTCAGTTAAAGTAATTCAGACTTTATAAAATTAGAAAATTGATATTTCATTAATGTTGCTAATTGAGGAATGCACTTTTATCTCAGCATACTCAACAGTGAAGTCAGACGTCAGAGTCAGCTAAAGAAATACACTCAAGTACAGGCAGGGATGTAGCGATTGATTGTTGCTCTGGGACACTTACGTAGGTACAGCCAGTGTATACCGAGTATACTAGGAGCTTAAATCTTCTTAAATCTTGCTTGTCCAGTTGATAGCTGATCTCTTGAACAATAGCCAAAATAATGACTACTCTGCCACTCCTAAGCGTTTAGCTTAGAGAAACACTGTTTCAACATGAAAATAAATGTAGTGCCAATACATGTAAGTTTGTCATTTTAATGGGTAGCTGCATGTAGCCAGTTTTTCAAGTTCTTTTTCTTCCTTGCGATGAACACAGTGCCTGCTGTTTTTTTTTTGTTTTTGTTTTTTATTAGTTTGGCCTCATCTAATTTATTGTGAAGGAAGGGTCACTGTCTTATTTTGCTACTCTAAAAATAAAACAATTGTTTGTTTTGTCAACAACTGTTCTCTTTTGGACAAATTATATCTTGCTGATAGCTGTCAAATTTATCCCAGGGCAAAAATATGTGTAACAGAAGTACACAGAATGACGAAAAAAAATCCCAGCTAAGTGAATAAATGTGGTTCTGGTTTTCAATACACAACTTGGAAGTTTTTTAATCTTACTAGCTCCAGTGTCTCTTTCTAATTGTCTAATTTTCCAATTGCAACAAGCTTTCCTTGAATGTAGTACAAACAATAGTATACAGTTTATTGCCAAAGCTTTTTAAAATACAACCAGGGTAATGCTGTACAGTGGTTCAACAGTTTGTACAAAATCAAACAATCACAGAAAAGGTAACTTTTGCTAATTTATCCAGTTGAGAGACAGTGATGTATTGCACTTGTTTTCTCCATGTAGGTATGGGATTTGTTTACAGTCTGTGAGATTGTGGACCAAAGGGTTTATTTTCTTTATTTTGTCAAAATATGCATAACAGATTTTTGTATTTTTCACAGAGATAGTGAAATTGTCTTTGAAATTCTAATGAGAGTGGCCTCATTCAAGCCCTGGGAATCTGTTTGCCTTTTACATCCTGTTTCTACCCTTTCAAGGATTTTGTCAGCTTTCTGTCAATGATAGTCATCAGGTATTCAGCCATTTAGTACTCTCTTAAGGATCAAATAAACTTCCAACTTGATTTGAGATTTAGTTGTATCCTGCCAATATGTCATTTTATTTCCTTTTTGTTTTGAAAGTATTTGGTTAGGACAAATAATGTCCACTGCCTGTCATTCCAGCTGTAGATATGAAGGCAGCTGGATAGTTCATGTTTATTCCTGTAGGAGCCAGCAGCTGGTGACTCCATGTCAGCGGCAAGGAGATAGAGGCCTGCAGGGCCAACAGCAGCAGCAGTGAGTGTGCATGTGTGTGTGCGTGTGCGTGCACATGTACGTGTGCATGTGTATATACAGTTAGGTGCATAAGTATTTGGACAGCGACACAATTTTTGTAATTTTGCCTCTGTACACCACTACATTGGATTTGAAAGGAACATATCAAGATGTGACTGAAGTGTAGACTCATCTTTAATGCAAGGGGTTTCACAAAAATATTGAATTAACCGTTTAAGAATTATAACCATTTTTATACATAGCCCATCACTTTCAGAGGCTCAAAAGTAATTGAGTAATTGAGAATTGATT
This sequence comes from Xiphias gladius, assembly GCF_016859285.1. NCBI lineage: Eukaryota > Metazoa > Chordata > Actinopteri > Istiophoriformes > Xiphiidae > Xiphias > Xiphias gladius. The sequence continues at coordinate 1,875 of NW_024402498.1, forward strand.
AGTTTCATGGCTAGGTTAGTCCTGTTCCCTCATTATTTCGTGACAAATTAAGCATATAGAGTTCTGGAGCTGATTCCAAGTGTTGAATTTGCATTTGGCAGCTGTTTATGGGAACACTCAATATGA
>NW_024402499.1:0-2000 GCF_016859285.1 Xiphias gladius
CATCAAAGTTTCACACCATGTCAGTGTGAGGCTCTGGCTCTGCACTGCCCAACAAGTCAGGTATTTGTCTGAAGACTTTTCTTCTTTACATATTTAAAGATATTTACATTATGAGCAATGCAGTCAAGAGGTCAGTCTAAGTCCGTGCATGCAACCGTGTGAATGTTAAACAAGACTTTTGGTTGGTTGGTTTTGAAAATTTGGCTGAACCCTACTGGAAAGAGTTCACAAATAAGGGTTCTGCATTAGATGACAAGTAGATTACAGCCAGCCAATGCTTCTTAGTGTTCTTAGTTATGTATATAAGAAAGAACAAGAAGATCTCTTAAAGTTTATTTATGGAAGACGTGTATCCATCATTTAGGTTTATGGTAAGCTCTGATGATTGTTTATGATTTTTTGTTTTTCATTAAAATTACTTACTAAATGCTTTGTCAATAGCCTTTGTATGTTAAATGAATATAATAATATAATGCATGGTTGCTGATATAAAAATGTATTTACAGCCTCTTGCATTGCCAACAGTTGTCAACACTTAAATCATCTTTCGAGTTGTTTGCAGTGTGAACATGTGATAAATGAGAGGACTGTGCTTCCCACAGATTGAGAATTTAGTTGTGGTGCTGGGTGGTCGGCGTGGAACAGATATTTATGCAGAGACTCATGCAGTTTAGAGGGGGAGAGTGTAACCCAGGTTATTTTCTGTACCTACAATTTACTGTTGTTCCCTAAACACCTCATGTGCAGGCTATCGGTACGATTACTTAGGCGGCTGCACAAAGAGAAGCCTTTAGTCCCCACTCTGTTACTGCAGGACACGCCAGTCAGACAGGTGTCGCCAAAAATTAGTTAGTTTGAAAAGAGTGAAATAAGGCGTTAGATAAAATCACTCAGTTTCAACCTATCAGTGCGGGCTGCCCAAGTAGAGCCTATGTTTTGGAAATGCTGGAGGAGAATATGATGCTAGTTTACTGAGTATCAGTGGTAATGGTTTTTTATCAGGATAGATAGATTAATGGGAGCTATTTAAGATGCTGGCAGGTCCATCGTGTGTGTGTCTGTGTGTGTGTGTGTGTCTGTGTCTGTGTGTGTGTGTGTGTGTGTGTGTGTGTGTGTGTGTGTGTGTGTGTGTGTGTGTGTGTGTGTGTGTGTGTGTGTGTGTGTGTGTACTTCTTGGGAATGAGGACATTTTTGAAAAGTGAGGACATTTTGGTTTGTTGTCATTTTCTGACACCCTTTCAAAGGGCTGTTTAAGGGATGACTTGGTTGTAGATAGGGCCGTCCCCTAAAAGTCAATGAGTCAGTGCATCAGTAGAGAATACCAGGAGTCGACTTGCATTCTTCTTCTTCATTTTTTAGCTGCCTCACAATACATAATGCTGGAGCAAAAGTTTGACAGGCTGTAAACTTCAGAAACCGAGTCTTAAAATAACTAAACCACAGAACTAACTTGGATTGGAGTAGAGATGGGTGATGGAAATGGAGGGCAGCATGACTCATTTCTGTTGGCTGCTCCGATATTCTCAGCTCCGATGTCCGGCTGACAGGAGATACGCTCGAAGGAAAAGCAGTGGCATTTCATAAATGAGCTATGACCAAGACACCAACTCTGATGTTTCCACATCCTAGATGATGAACAAAGACATTAGAACATGAGTTTTAAGGTAAAGCAAGAGAGTCATGTACAGGAGAAAAGTGTGGGATGGCTGCACAGCAGCTGAGCTGAACTGACAACACATGTGCAGGGTCATGAATGATATACAGTACTTTGTCTTGTTTGTAGATAAGTTGTAATAAAAAAAAAAATACATCAGGAATACTGTTGTTTATAAAAAAATAAAAAATATAGAGAAGAAAAAGCATGAGCCACAAACACCAGAGCAGTTAATATAACAAAGGTTAGGGTTAGGGTAAGGGTTGGGGTTAAGCATTTAATTGTGATGGTTAAGGTTAGGGCAAGGCTCCTGGAAATTAAATGTTCAATGAGTGTCCTCAGAAAG
>NW_024402500.1:0-7500 GCF_016859285.1 Xiphias gladius
GGTCCAAAGCGGTGTCAATGGAAATGAAGGAAGTCATCATTAGACTGAAAAAACAAAACAAACCTATCAGACAGATGGCAGAAACTTTAGGAGTGGCCAAATCAACAAATGGTACATTCTTAAAAAAACAGGGATGCACTGGTGAGCTTAGCAACACCAAAAGGCCTGGAAGACCACAGAAGACAACTAAAGCTGATGATTGCAGAATTCTTTCCTTAGTGAAGAAAAACCCTTCACAACATCTAGCCAGGTCAAAAATACTCTTTAGCAGGTAGGTGTATGATTGTCAAAGTCTACAGTTCATGAATATAAATACAGAGGGTTTACCACAAGGTGCAAACCACTCAAGAAAAAGGAAAGGAATGGCTCATCATCCAAAGCATACCACATCATCTTACAAACATGGTGGAGTCAGTGTTAGGCATGGACATGTATGGCTACCAATGGAACTGGGTCACTGGTGTTTATTGATGATGTGACCGCTGAAGGAAATAGCAGGATGAATTCTGAAGTGTATAGTGCTATACAGTCTGCTCAGATTCAGGCAAATGCTGCAAAACTGATAATACGGTGCTTGAAAGCATACTGCAAAAGCAACCCAAGAACTTCTCAAGGCAAAGAAATGGAATATTCTTTCATGACCAAGTCAGTCACCTGATCTCAACCATTTTGAGCATGCTTTTCACTTACTAAAGACAAAACTGAGGGCAAAAAGACCAACAAACAAGCAGCAACTGAAGGCAGCTGCAGTAAAGGCCAGACAAAGCATCTCAAGGGAGGAAACTCAGCATTTTGGGATTTCCATGGATTCCAGACCTCAGGCAGTCATTGACTGCAAAATATTTTCATCCAAGTATTAAAAATAATCCTTATATTTATAATAATGTTAGTTTGTCCAATCACTTTTGAGCCTCTGAAAATGAGGAACTATGCACAAAAATGGCTGTAACTCCTAAACGCTTAATGCAATATTTTTGTTAAACCCCTTGAATTAAAGCTGAAAGTCTATACTTCAATCAAATCTTGATGGCTTCATCTCAAATCCACTGTGGTGGAATACAGAGGCAAAATCCCAAAAATTGTGTCACTGTCCAAACACTTCTGGACTTAACTGTATGTGCACCCATGTGTATTTGTGCGTCCTCATGCTGAGGGGAATCGGGGGTGTTTGGTTCATCAAACATTCAAATGCATGCTTATCTTCCCTCAACACCCGATAGTGGAGAGAATAGATAATAACCAATGAAACCATGCCCGAGTGAGAAAAACAGAGAGTGTTTGATGGAAAGAAACTAAGAGACAACCACTTAGACAAACCACAGAGAGAGATATACTATATTCTGATAGTGTAGTAGGGTTTTCTGTTTGTTTATCCATGTCACTCATCCATCACTTATTCATCAGACAGCTCTGATCGCATTTTAACAAAATATGGAAATATAATGCATCTCGGTGCTGCCTTTGGCATTTTCTAAATTACAATGATTAGCCAAGGGGAATGCTGTAATTACAGGTGAAAATAATGTGATAAATATGCTTCTGATTGGCTGTGAGGGATACTGTATCATTTGTTTTTTTTGTGTGTTTATTGTTGCCCTGTTAGTCAAAGAAACAATACATGCTGATGTGTTTATGCCTGATCAGTGCTTAAGGAGCTGCACTTTGTGCTTACGCTGAAATCATTAAATAAAACTTTCAGTGTGTGTGTACATCATGTGGTTTGGCACTCCTTTTGACTTTGGTGCTTATAATTATTCTGAAGAAGAGTATGTATGTCAGTGAAGGCAGTTATTAGCATCCATTTATGTGGGATTGTTGTCTCTACTTTGCTACAATTTCAACAGGAAAGGGTGAAAAAAGTGAAAAAGTTTGTGTGCATTCATTCAGCATTTGTAGTTTTCTGTGTTTGTGTGTGTGTGAGATGGCACTGCCTGCCTGCCTGCCCCTCTGCCATCTTGTAGGCATGTATTTCTCTGGGTTTTAAAAGGATGTAATTAAGCTGGTTTCAAAAAATGCCAACTGTAATTTATAACAGTTATAGTAAAAAAAACACAGTAATCACAGTGGTGATGCCTACAGAAAAATAGGTGATTATTTGTAATGTTACACAGGAATCAGTCAGTCAATATTATGCCTCTATTTGAAAGTTTAAATATTCTAATGTAGTATATTTCTACCTACAATATTAAAACTTAAATAGTAACTGAAAATCTATCTTTCTGCCAGATTTGGAATTTCTATCGTTATTTTCTGGATAAGGGAAATCTTGGGATTTGATAAGTCAGACAGCATTCTGGGTGGTGGGCGTCATTTGATGATTCAAAACTGACATAATCTAGATTAAATTTTGTGGAGTCATAGCTTTCAGGTTTCAACTTGTATATGAGCAGTGCAAAGAGTTGTAAAGCATAGGATTTCAGAATGTGAAATCCCACTTGAATGTACATTCTTTAGATATTAAGGAATTTCTGGAAGAACAATAATAAACTATAACAACAACCTGAAAAGAATATTACCACAACACACACATTGTATTTAAACTATTTTTTTTTTTTTTTACTGTAGATACTGATACTGACTGAACAAAAGACATTCTTTGTTCTAGTGTAGACGTGTGGTCTTTCAAACAACAGCTTGTATGGTGCCTGTAAGTTTTCTTTGTGACAATTTAATTTGTTATGCCTACTTTTTTTTCTTCCTGGTCCTGTCCCCTTTTTGTGTTTTTTTTTCTTTTTTTTTTTATCTCCAGTCATTTGTGAAAAATGGCTTCATAAACTCAAACCTGCAATCATGGTATACATTGTACATGTATATCTACTGTAAGATGGCCTGTTCCGTTCTTACTTTGAAAATAATGTTTGCGTGTGTGCTTTTTTAATAATCTTTTTAAGAGGCCAGCTGTCTCATTGCTAGGTTAAATGTGTTAAGGTTTGCCTTTACTCTTGAGGTTTTAGCCATCAGATACTTCCCCTGGCTATTTTCCACAAAAAAGAGTCTATATCTGTGTTCTCCTTTCTAAATGAGATGAATAAAGATGAAAAGAGAGCAAACAAAGTAACTGTAGTGTAAAATTATGAAGTATATTTTATAGAAGAGTTATGCAGTAAGCACAACAAATTCCAGGTCTTTCTTTTTTTTGTTTTTTTTGTTGCATACTACAGGAATGCCCTAAATTTTTTATAACTTATGTCCAATACTTGGGTAGGCTTCTTCTGCATGAGTACATGAGGCCTTGTTAATATGTCCTGTAAAAGAAAAGCTCAAAATCACCCAATGTACATAGTGTATCGCATCAAATAGACCAAATCAGTAAATAGTAGGTGTTTGGATAGAGGGCTGTACTCTTGGTATACCTACTTTAAATAATATTTCACTGTTTTACAACATGCTGGAAATTGTTACTCATGTACACCTGCAGTGCGGAAGGTGAGAAACATTATAATTCATACATTTATTGTCCTCCAATCCCATTGTGATTACCACCACTTTGCAATTTTTTTTCCATTTTCTCAATATCTAAAATCTGAAATAAGAAAAAATTACTTTTTTGTATGATAGCTTCATGATACAGGCTGAATTAACACAGTGTATGTATTGAAAATGTATTAGAGGTACCTTTATTTGTTTATTGTTGTCACCATGAAAGTGAGACATGGACTGAATATAAATCGTCACCCGTAATGAAACACCACAATCAAAACAACTCAATACTTATATTTCTGCAATCAGTATATGTAGAGCAAGCTGTAGGCCTGTTATTTATCTGAAGTTTTTATCCCAAACTATGTGTTTTCTTCCATTCTTTCATGCATGCAGAAAATATTTCTGCTCTTACATTTAATTGACATCATTTTAGAAATCAGATTGGAATCCTGGTTAAGGAATTAATGCAAAGTCGTGCTTTCTGTATTTGTGTTGTGTGTGCACTTATAGATAAAACCGGAGAAATGGAAAGAGACAAACACACAGGACATTACCAAGAAGTACCCTGCACACTGTCATATTTTCCCAAACAAGAGTTAGATTTTAATACATTAAATCGAATCTCAACATCTTTTTTGTGTGCCTGTTTTTTAAAGACGTTAGCCAATTTTGACTTCTACATATTTGGTGTGTACTGAGAACAGCCTGTAAAATAGTAAGAATTAACAACTTTGCAATGCTAGTAGACAAAAAGAGAGACAGTAAAATCACACACAGGTTAGCTGCACCCTGCTAAAGCCATATGGCTTTTGTGTTTAACATATATATTGTGATAGCCGGACCAGCCAGCTCCTCTCCTGCCAGTTAGTTAAAACCTCAGCCCTAGGGCCCCAGTTCATTTCACATTACATCATTCTAATCAATCAGTCACACATATGCATGCATAAATTCCCACTGTGTGTGCGTATTCATGTAGGCTATTCGAAAAGCCTCATCATCGTATGCACATTCACACACACCTATACCATGGTATTTTTGTAGTAGATAATGAATATTACTTGTTTTCGCTTTAAAGACACCATGCCACAATTATGTCAAATATTAGTCATTGTCTATAGTGTTAAGCACAGTAGGGGAATGTGAAACAGATGAGTGATAAACAAGGCATTAGTATACAGTAAATGACCACATTATTGTTTTCAAACACAACTTGTCTATCAATGTGTGAATGGGTTAAATGAGAATTTCTCAGAAAATTATTAAACCCATTCCAGGAGTTTGCTCTTGTGAGGAGTACAATGTGTCCACTTACAGCTTCTTAGAATTCAAACAAATGGGATATTGAGCAAGTGAATCAGCCAGAAGTGTTAGTTGCTGAGCAAAAATGAAAATTGTCCTAAAGAGTTTTGCAGAGTGAGCAGAAGAAACTCTAAGATCAAGCTCAGTACCAAACAAGGATGCAAAAGCCCCCGTACTTTGTCACAAGATTAGTGTCCATTCTAATGTAAATAACTAGAAAAGAGGGAAAAATTAAGAGGCTTCTATTCAATTTGCTTGTTCATCATGTTGACCTTTGACAAGTTTAAAAAGCATTAGTGTCATGAAACACTTTCTTGACTAACATTTGCTCCTGTTTCCTCTGGTTTCACATGTTGAATAATGTGCAAATTTAGGCTTTTAGTCTTATAATTTTCTCTACGTATTCTTGTGTTTTTATGTAATAACTATCCCAATCTTTAAGCTGTCTCCCCTGAATCATGAATATTGACAGTATGAAGCTCATGTTGAGCTGTTATGCTGATCACACTGCACATTGTCAAGCAGCCAAAGTTCTTAGTGGTGTAAGATTGCACTGGTGTGTGTGCGTGTGCATTTGCGTGTGCGTGTAGAGCCACAGGGTATTGGTGATAGGTCTCATGGGCTCCTCAAAGAGAGACAGTGTAAGGCGAATTAACCCTCTCCCCTTGCAAACTCACACAGATACTGTATAGATACTGTACACACATACACATGCATGCACATCACACGCCACACATGCATGCGCACACGGACACGCACATTTTTTTCTACATTTTTACTACATTAGTGGTGACTTGTCATTGATATAATGCATTCCCTAGTCCCTTATCCTAACCTTGACCATCAAAACTGAATGCCTAACCCTAACCCTAACCCTAAATCCACGTCGTAAGGAGGCCCAGGGGTCTCCTGAAGCAGCAGACAGGTACTGGGAGGCCAGAAGGGCTGCAGCTTCGGCAGTTGCAGAAGCAAAAACTCCAGTGTGGGAGGAGTTTGGGGAGGCTATGGATAAGGTTGGCGTCGAGGAAGTTCTGGCAAACCGTTCGACAACTCAGGAAGGGAGAGCAGGGCTTGACTAAGGCTGTGTCAGGGAGAAATACTGACCCAGACTGTAGATATTGTCGAGCGGTGCAAAGAGCACTTTGAGGCGTTCCTGAACCCAACCAACATGTCTGGAGGAGGCAGCGTCTGAAGACTTGGGGGAAGCCACACCCATATCCCTGGCAGAGGTCATTGAAGGGCGGATGGGATGAGAGTCAGCAACTCCAAGTCTGAGGCCATGGTTCTCTGCCAGAAAACTGTCAAATTGCTCTCTCCAGGTTGGGGGTGAGTTTCTTCCCCCAGCGAAGGAATTTAAGTATCTCGGGATGTTGTTCAGAAATGTCCTTAAAATGGAGTATGAGATGGACAGGCAGGTTGGTGTGCTGTCAGCAATAATGTGAATGTTGTACCAGGCTTTTGTGGTGAAGGGGGAGATGAGCACAAAGGCAAAGCTCTCGATTTTTCAGTCGATCTATTTTCCAACCCTCACCTATGGTCCTGGTTGTGTCCGAAAGAATGAGGAAGAAAATGGATGGACAGAATTGATTCCCTAGCCCTTTAACCTAACCATAACCATTAAAAATGCCTAACTCCAACCCTTACCCTAGCCCTAACCTAAACATTCAAACCCTAACCCTAAAACCAAGTCCTAACCCTCAAACAGCCCTTTGAAGTTGTGAGGACCAACCCAAATGTTGTCATAACGATGATTTTGAACTAAAATTTGTCCACACAACCATAGAAAGACACACAAACACACACACACAGTCATGTCTCCATGAGTTCAGAGGACATTACACTGACTTACATTCAATTCCTGGAGACCTAACCTTAAAACATGTATTCACCTTAAAATTGAATGATTTACGTTATGGGGACTTGCGTTTTGTTCCCATAAGGGAAACAAGTCCCCATAATGTGAGTGTGAACAGATTTTGGTCCCCACAACATGAGTAATACCTGGACCACACACACACACACACACACTAATATATCCCTCCACTGGAGTGGAAGCTACTGAGAGTGACTTGGTGACTCCCACTAAATCATTGGTTAGATTATCCTCCAGGGTAGGAGTGATATAGACCATCGACTGCTTCAGCCCCCAAAGCTCTGAGGTGTCCTATCTGCCCATGACATCAAGCTATTGCCCTTGAGTGTGAGTTTGAATGTGTCTGTGTCATATTGTTATGTGAGTATGGGTTTCACAGTGCCTGACAGGCTGCACGAGTTTGCAATTTATTTAGCAGACAAGATACAGACAGTTGAGTGATTTTGCTTGTTGCCTAAAAGAATTGTGAACTTGACAATCACAGTATGTCCATTGGCATAAATGGATATACTTAAAGAACAAGATGTACCTCCTTCCACTCAGCTGAAGGAACATATCTTGTAAACGTGAATGGGAGAAGGAAAGTGTGGAATTGCCATTAAAAAACATAAAAGCTGAAAAAGTTATTAAAGTGTTCCATCACTCCATGAAAATTATATTCTAAACAGAAGTGGCAGACATATGGCAAATTTCCTCCAAATCAACTTTTCTGTCTCTCTTCTGACAACATGAAGTGTTGATCACAACACAACAGATAATTTATAGGGAAATATTGCAATAACAAAAGGGAAACAAACTCAGCATCAGTGGCACATTCATTTCAGAGAACACAATCCAAGTGATAAAAATCACCACTATTTTTAAAAATGTTATAATGATTGACTGCACATTGTCCAGACCTCAGT
>NW_024402501.1:0-2500 GCF_016859285.1 Xiphias gladius
AAGGTGCGATAGATGTGGGTGAACTGACAGACGCAGTGGGTGCTGAATGAAGAGAGAGGGTGTGTGTGTTTTTGTGTGTGAAAGAACAAGAGGTAGAGTGTGTTTAATGAGCATGTATATTCACGTGAGAGTAAGGAGGACATTGACAGTTTTTAGCACAGGTTGTGTGTTTGAACTCACGTGTGCTGAGGCTGTGCTGGTTAGTGGTGCAGTTGCTGTGAATGGAGAGGGAGGGGCCAGAGAGGGTGTGGGCTGCTGTTGCTGTGATAACTCAGAGTTGGCTCCGCCCACAGCAACAGCTCCTGTCCCCGACAAGGACCCATCAGCACCAGAGAAAACACCTGCGAAAAATCAGAGATATCAGACATTAACAGTGTTATCCTGCATTTACATAATATGATAAAACAATGATTTTAGCGGAATATTGTTTGATGGTTGATGCTACAATGACTATAATTATTACAGAATAAAAAGCACAGGTGTAAATAATACAACTGATGAAAGCTAAATTCCATTTCGCTGTTTCACTGCCATGGCTTGCTGAGACTCTTCAATAGAACGGAGCCATTGTTAATGTTACTAGTAACAGTTAAAAAGTAAAAAAGTCACTGAGTCAATGACATTGTAGCAGCTCTAATATTTCTATTATTTCCTTGAGATTTTTTTCCGATGGGTATTTTTTGGTTAGGTCTTGTTGTTACATGTATTTTTTGTAAAATGAAAGACAGCATTTGTTGTTGCTTCATGTACACTGATCAGGTAAAACATTAAAACCAGTCACTGGTTTTAATGTTATTATATCATATCATATTTTATTATATCATATTTTATGACATTATGTCATGTTATATTATATCATATTACATTATGTCATATTATATTATATTATATTATATTATATTATATTATATTATATTATATTATATTATATTATATTATATCCATCTCATATACAATTTCAGTTAAACACATTTTACTCGGATAATGGAAACCTGTCATTTAATAATTTTGTAACCTCAGCGATAGAATATCTTTTCAATACGAAGTAACAGAAATGTTGATAATTTGACAAATATAATTAGGCAAATTACTACATTATAGCATGACTCATTTACAAAGATTTAGGAGTTTTAAATAAGCTGAAGATCTATTGACTTTTAGAAATGTAATGGCTGATTAATAACATCAAAAAAATGTAATGATTATTTAAGTGCGTAGGCTTATTTGAGTATGAAGTCAAATAATTCAATTTCTTTATTATCATAAAAACTCCATCAATTGGAGCTCAAGTTCAAATGTATACACACACGCACACACACACACACACACACACACACACACACACACACAGCTGGTGACCCAAAGTGGCAAAATACTGCAGACACAAATCATTCACATTAAACTTTTACAAATTGGGACAGAAGAGAGGAGAGTAAAATCAATCTGCACATTATCTCCCTCCATATGAATTATTTGCATTCTTTGAACCTATTCACGCAATACACACAATTTTATTCAGGATATTAAAAATTATGAATACTATGTTACACAGTATAAGCTAGTTTTAAATCAACTACAAAAACACATGCTCTATTTTCACACCCATATGCATGCTTATCTCTTTGCCCCCCATCCCAGCCCACCCAACACAATCTCTCCCCCTCCCTCCCCTCACACACCCCTGTGCTTACCCACTAACTAGGGATAAGCTCTGCCCCTGCACTCTTTTGACCCCAACATAGGAGGAGGGGGGAGGGAGGGCCCCTCAGCCCCACAAAAGCCTGAATGGCTCAGGGCAGCACACATTCACTGGGGGAACAAGAGATCTTTGTGCCAGGAGGGGAGGGGTGGAGGGAGAGAGAGGGAGAGCATGAGGCAATTGGGTAGAGAGATACAAACACTACATGGGCCTACATACTATATATAACGCTTTGTAAAATGCACTAGAAAAATTGATACCCAAAGCAGGGCTGCCTAAACTCAGAGGGCATGTGCTCCTTCAAGATTTTTAGCAGCTGCATTAGAGGCCAAACCAACAGTTTATCATGTCATGCCACTGATGAAAGGGGTTAACTTCCATAGGGATGGTGCAAAAACAGTTCTAGTAACAGGAGAAAAATGCAGGTTAATTTTAATTCACATTGACGTTAAGTAATACAGAGGTTAATTAAAATGTCCCAAATTGAATGCTATTCAGTCTATGCACGCAGTATTTTAATGCTCCAGAAGGAGTGGTTGAATTTTAAAAATTTTATTACATTGTTATTATTCCCAAACAACCAAAGTAAATGTGAATGTTTTTTATGTACATAGGAAATTAGAGTGGAAGTAAAAATGTTAATGCCATTTATAAAAAAAATGTTTAAATTGGTTATACTTTTTATTTTTAAGTTCAAATGTATTATCCTTTTATCACTCATTTATTCTAGATATTTTCACTTTGAAGTTAAAACCCTCTAGCTCCAAAGATGGTGATTCTCAGGCTTTAAGTGAAAAGCAG
>NW_024402502.1:0-5000 GCF_016859285.1 Xiphias gladius
GTGAGCACAGTGGGACACAACCTCTTTGTCTAATGGGTCATAATGGGCTGTTATATCTTGAATTAATCCAGTCCTTTTCCTCATTTTAGCTGCCAACAACAGTTCATTTCTGGCTATTTGCTGAGCAACCGCAAAATTGTGAAGAGAACTGAAAATTCAGGTGACACTGACAGACAGGGGCATCTGAGAAAATATTTCTCATCGTGAGACCTGTGAGACCTCAACTCTTAAAAACTCTCAATTATTTTTGTGAGAAACTTTTGTGTTTAGTGTGTATAACGTTTCTGTGTCTTCCTCACCTGGCCCAGTGGTTGTGGAGCCGCTGTTGCTTTGTAGACTCCCATTCCTGAGGAGTGACGGGGACCTCTGAATCCCACCAGTGACACCCATGACCCCCAGCCCCCTCTCTCCCCCTCCTCCGACTCCCACTCCTAATCCACTGCTGGAAACTATGCCCGGTCGGCCTGAGAGCGTTGAGGATGAACAGGAGGGGGAGGCAGTGGAGGAGGAGGTGTTGGCTGTGGAGGAGGTAGGGAGAGTCAGGGAGGGAGCTGGCTCTGAAGGCTTCACATCCGTCGTGAAGCAAGGTCCAAATCTGTTTCTCCAGTTGCCCTTCTTTTTCTTCTTCACCCCATCTTCCCCTCCTCCTGCCACTGCTCCGCCGATGCCTGGCCCTGAGCTGGAGGGCTGGGGCCGTTTGTATCCAGCAGACCCACCGAGGCTTGTCGTCTCGCTAGCTGTGTGACTGTGGGAATTCTCATACAGTTTCCCGCCCACTGCAGTGACAAGAAAGCAAAACTGAATATTTAAGTATAAAGTCTGTAGTGTCTTGGTGTTTTGCTACAGTTTATTGGACCAAAGGCTGTTAAGGAACCAACTAAAATAGCAAAGAACACCCTGCATCATATCAGTTCTCTAGTAAATTAGCAATTATTTTCATTACTAATTAATTTGACAATTATTTTCTCAAGTAGCTGAGAAATTGTGCTGTCTATAACATGTCAGAGAATAGTCAGACACCCAAAGGTATTTAGTTTACTATTATAAAAGTAGTGTGAAAATAAATAAATGTGCAAATAATCACATTAAATTACTTAAAAATGTCTTAAATGAGGAATCAATTAAACCTAAAAAGTTGCAGATTCATTTTCTGCATGTAATCGACAAACATCTTCAACTCTGTAGTAAATGACTAGTACATGGATATGGAAAGAAAAAGAAAAATACAATACAAAACTGCTAACTTGCTTATGTTTTTTTTTCTAACAATCATGAGACAGTGTAATAGTGTACTCCAGCTATTTAGTTGTGTGCTTCCAGAAAACTGGAAATATATTGGTAAAGCTCCAGAAAAACTGGATCCTACATTCACCATGATGCAACTGTGCAATGCAAAACTAGTTTTGTAGACCCTCCCTAACTAGTTACAACATGCATCTTTCAAACTTCACACCCACAGTTTGTAATGGACACTTTCTGTTATAGATATGAAGTCCTGGAGACCAACCCAAGATTACTCTAGTGATGTCACTTAAGTAATTTCTTAGAGGTACAGAGGACATTACACATCTGTTTTCACACTTTCACACTACTGCTTCAGGCTAAAAATATCATTAAGTACAAGAATGCTTTTTGATTAGATGCATTTTTTACCCTTTTGCCTTTTAAGGTCTAAACATTTACTTCTCCTAGTGCTGCATATGACAAATGCAGGAGGACATTGCTTAAATATTATGGCATCCCTGAAATAATCAGTATTGTGATAACCACAAAAAAATAAAAAAGGTTTTTTAGCACTTAACTAAAGTAAGAAAAATATATCTTAGTAAATCTATATCTAATAAACATCTATCACCTGCAGAAGCTGTAGTAGCGGACATAAGAGAACCAAAGAGTGTTGTAGTGCCCTCTGATACTCCACCCTCCGAACTCGGCTTCACAAGGCAGCTGCTGAAAGACGGCGGGGAGGAGAAGGTAGTTCCAGCCCCAGGACGCAACGATGAATCAGAGAAACTTAGGAAGTCTGAGGAGGAAGGAGCAGAGGGCATCTTGCTGGCACTGGTCAACAGGAGGCCTGGGAGAAAGTACAACAGGTGGAAAATAGAGGCAATGACAGACAAAGAAAAGAAGAGAAAGACAGAAGTGAAGATAGAAAGGAAAGAACAAGATTAAGAAGCAAAAGAGAGACCAGAAGTGAGAGAATGAGAGAAACAACAAAGAGGAAACAGACATTAAAGCTGGGAAACATTTCCATACTACTCTCCTTTCCATCATCGTGGGAGCAGCAAAAACAAGATAACCAAAATGAGCATTTTATTGGTTCTTTGCTCTCTATCTGCTCTACAGTCAGCCCTCCCTCATCATGCAGTCTGCCCATGTATCAGAGAAACTGCCTTGAAAGCAGACATATGGCCAGCTTGGTAGGGCTAGCTGGTTAGCATGCTAACTTCAGCAGGAAGTAGAAGGCAAGGAAAAGAAGCAAAACAAGCATTATTGGTGTTGCTTTCCACTGCTGGAGACAGCTCTTGGCGTGTAAGGGAATGAAGTTTGATGCGGAACTTTGAACAAGGTCGATGTTTATACGGGAAAAGGTCTCAAAGAGGTAAACCAAATGCGTGTGCACGCGCACGCACACACACTTATTTGGGTTTTAATAAAATTGCTGTAATTTTCTGAATTGTGCTACAGTTGCAGTTTTTTTTTAGAGGTAACACAAGATGATTTGTCATTGCATTTCCATTTTTCTAATTGCAGGGTTAATTCCTATTAGTAGGAGAAGACCATTTGCAGCCATCAATTCACCTTGGTGGAAAGGCCCAGTGGAAGCAGAGGCAGATGTAGATGAGGTTGCCATGGTGACCACGGCAGAGGGGAGGGGTTTCCCTGAGGAGGTGAGAGACTTTCGGCCGCCCCTCTGTCCCACCACATGACTTCCACCACTGTTCTTCTTATTCTTCACCTCAGACGTCCCTTTTCCTGTGTCTGCAACCAAGCCATCTTTCAAAATGCCGCCGGAATGAGCAGAAGACACTTCCTGAAAGTTAGCATTAGTGAAACGTGCAGTGCCATCGTCCAGTCGTTTCTGCGAGGGTGCAGGCAGAGAGGTGACGCCGCCCCCTGAGCTGCTGCTGTTGTAGGTCTGGAGGACGAAGGTGAGAAGGGAGGGAATATTGAAAAAAAAATATGGTTCAAAAGAAAGGGAGGACAGGAATCATGAGAAGAACCGGAACATGGAATGAAATAATCAAAACAATGCCGGTTGAGAAAGGGGGGACCAAAAATATGAGAAAGGTCAGCAGGAGGACAGGATGTGTGAGGGACATAGAAGAGCAACAAAGGTAAATCAAGGAAAAAAAAAAAAGTCAACCAGCTGCTCCTGCTGTAATATTTAACTAGCCCAGTCACAATTCACCAAAACAAAGGAGTGAGGAGTGGAGAATGCCCTCACCTTGTCTGGGACCATAATGTTTGGAAGGACGAGGGAGGGAGACATGTCCATAGAGGTCTTCTTGTGTTTTGGTTTGTGCCTGTCTCGCTCTTTGTGTTTCTGCACATGGAGATTAAGAAAAAAAAAGAGAAACAGATGGGTGAAGCTGCTTAATACATGATACAGGGAGGAGAAAAATAGAGACTGACAGAGAAAAAAAAAAAAAACATTGTCTTATATTGGGAACATTAGGAAAAAACAGAAAAAAGGAATATGGTAACACAGTGGACCATATGCCCAAGTTTTCTGGGGAAGATTACAGCCAAAGGGATGCCAAAAAATAAAAGAAACATACGAGCTATTAGTATATAAGCACTGAAGAGTGAGAATGTGTGTGTTTGTGTGTTTGGTGGAGAGAATTAGAGAGAAAGAGGGAGCACTGCATTTCAAAGGCTCAGTCTGAGATGAAAGCTTGGAGATCCACTAACACAGAGTGTCACAGAAGAGAGATAAAAGTGGGCACAAAGCAACAACGAGTAGGTCTAAGTGCCTTGTGCCGAAGCGCACAAGGTCTTATTGTTTCATCCAATCATATCCTCCTCCTTGGACCATCACAGCTCAATTTATAACCTCACTAACACACATCCACTGCCACATTCTTCTCACACCCCTGAGGTGATGACTGGGTGCCAGCGCATTTACACCTCACACGTATGTTCTGCACCCCGACACCTCTCTGCACATGTGTACAAGCACACAGGTACACATATGCTCACCCACTTTTATATGGACACTCGCATGCATGCAGGTGCACATCCACACCTACAGACCCACTCTAGGAGTAGGTGGTTAAAATAAAACAAAATACAGCAATCTGGAGAGACAACATGGGATTCAACATGCTCGTGATGCTCAGTGTCATAACAACTCTGAAACACCATAAAGTGCCCATCCCCTTTCTTCTCCCCTCAGGGTCTAGTTCAGGATTGATTGCTTGGAGGCTGCTGACAATTTTTACCAGACTTCCTCTATGAGTGGCAGTTAACAGACATCACCAGCCAAATCAGGATATAGCAGCTTCACTGCAACCTCTCTGCATGGCAGTTTCCTCTTATGCTCATGCTCTGGGGTTAGGAGAAAAATGATGCAGAGTTTGGTTCATGTGTGTTTTTCTGGGTCTTTATTGTAAACTTTAAAATAGACTGCAAGTAGTGATTATTTTCATTAACCATTAACTTCTTAAAATACAGTTTTCCCCTTTTATTTCCCCCTCAGTAGCTCAAAATTGTTAAAATCATTTTATTTTACACTGTCAGTATCATTGAAGCTACACTGAATGATGTTTAAACAGAGTATAATATTAAAATTCAGGATTTTTTAATGACTACAGCACTCAATCAAATGGAAATATTCTCGATGTACATCATTTTATATACATTCGCCACAAAAAAGCCTGACATATTTCATATGTTTTAAAATCACTGGAATCTTTGCATAAATTCAAAAGTTCTGTCAGTCTAAACAATGTTTGGCTGCACAGTTTGAAATAGCTGACCTACTCTTTGTTGAGGGG
>NW_024402504.1:0-2000 GCF_016859285.1 Xiphias gladius
TTTACTTCACAACTAGTTTGATCACTTTTAAGAAGACTCAGGTAATGTCACGTCTGCCTTCTGTATTTGTTATTCAGGTAGGTTCGTCTGTCAGGATAATTTTCATCCAATAGGGGTCACTGTAGCCTCAATAAGCGGGATTAGTGTGCAGCTTAGCACGCACAGTTTCAAGGCTGATTTTGTGAGAGCATTTAATTATAGTGAATGGTCAGACAGTATACATCAGAGGGCTCCTCAAAGGATAAACAGTCATTTCCTTGTCTCATTTTTAGTCCCATTTTTTGTCACAGTTTCTGTGATTGTAATGGCTGTGTTGTAGCTGCAAGTCAAGAGATATTTTCTCTTTTATTCATTATCTCCCTCCCTGCCAATGATTTGGATCATTTTTTGCTGCTGTGTGCCATCTATGCCATCACGTCTTTGACCGTTTGAGCCAGCTGTTGTTATAAAACTAACATTTTCTCTCAGCTCATTTAGACAGTTGGCTGGTCATTCACTATAGATCTAATAAGCTTTGACTGAAACTTACCAGACAGTGAAATTAGTTGGCTACTGTTTTACATATAAGTTGAGTTGTCCTCTAAAACAGCTGTGTCACAGCTCTTGGCCTACTCCAATGTCAGTTATTTTTGGCCTACTTGCCAACCACAACACCTTTTTCAGTAGTGAACTGATGCAGAAATTGGCAATCGGGACAATCGTGCCCTCGTGAAAAATGGGGAGTTAGAGGCCCTTCAGGGCAACAGCTGTTATTTCGGGGACATGGGACCATTTACTGGTGAGCAATTGAGCTTTGCAAGGACATAAGCACACAGGGTCAGGTTGGATCATAGGTTAATGGTCAATTCTGACTCAGAGTGTCTCTGTTAAAGCATACTGCTGCATTTTTGCACTGTTCTTGGTTCATTACCCTGACCGAAGGTAAGGTGTTTGCTGATCAGTGTTTATGCTGTATTACACTTACTATAAATAATGAGGAGAGATATGTCTTTGGTCAAGTGAAGGCTGGGTATAAAAGAAAATTCTAGGTATAAATTGAGAAAGATACCTACTTCCTACAGTCAGCGCTCTTGCTATATGGTCCATTGTTTATTTAAATTTTTTAAATTTAAAATTTAAAATTAAATTTCCTGCTCACAGAGAATGCACTGCATATCACACATATTTCCTTTATTCATTTAAGATTTAATAAAATGCCTTGGAAAACCTGTAAATGGTTTAGGAAAACCATGAGCTCGCAGGTTCCTTTCTCTGAAGTAACTTGAAATTAACATTTGTAGGCTGTTTAAATAAAGAAAAAAACCTTCCAACAGAGAGTTCCTGCTAACAACTTCCCTAATTTCATCTGCAGCCAAAGAAACTAGCCATATATCTTAAGAAGTATAACTTTTATGTTCAACCACTTTGCTATCTCATTTTTTACACTAAAATGGTACCTCTGCATATAAATTGCAACACAGAGAGACTTTTGAGATGGAACAGATTATATTGTTGTGCAGTATAGTTGATGATACCCCTGAAAATGATAATTACTGAAAAACAGTCCCAGGGTCCCCACTATGTATTTTTTGGAACAGAGACCTTTTTTGAAATACATATTTAAAGATGTATCCTGAAGCCACTCACTGCAAAAGAAAGCTTGGCACTCAAAAGGTTTTAAAAGTGATTTATCCTTTGCATTTACCAGTAGTATCATGATGATGCAGTTATGTGAGATGATGGGTTGATTGTCCTCTGCTTAAGGCATGTACTGTGATAGAAAGGCAGCAACTCACGCACCATGCAGGTGCAGAGGATTGTGTTCACGTGCATGATACACCCTCTGATAGAGAGGTGTGTATTTTTGCTGTTTTTCACTGACACGTCGCAGAACATAAAATGTGAATGATTTTTTTTTTTTTTTTATCCATTCTGTTGCAGCTTAGTCCTAATTATTTCTGAAGATTTATTTCCAAATGACTTACTGTGGGTTGGATCTATGGTACAAGCATATTGATTAT
>NW_024402507.1:0-3000 GCF_016859285.1 Xiphias gladius
TGTGAGAGCTGTGCGGGTTTCTCTATGTCCAGCTCCAAATCCATCATGCTCTGCGCCTCCTTCAGCCGTGCAATTTGCTCTTGCTGCTCCTTCAACAGCTTCCTTTGCTGTGTGATGATCTGCTGCTGGACGGCGTGCCTGTTCTCAAACCTGCTGCCAGGTGACACAGCGCTTTTTGAACGGCTGAAGCCGCCACCCTTACCTCTCTGCCGTGCATTGTGGAGCTCGGCAGCCGTCAGTGCTGCATGCCTTTGGGTCACCTGCCATGGCTGAGTGGGCTGGGCCACAGGACCCACAGGTGTCTTATCCTGATGTACTGCAGAGGCATCAGGGGCTAAAGTGCCTGACCTGTGGTAATCTTCCTACAGAGAATAAAATAGAACAGAGAAGATGATGTTAAATTAAAGATGACAAAATCAAACACCACCCTTAGGTCCAGGTCTACTAAGAGCTTAAGGGGGTAGCACAGATACAGTATCAGGCTCCTATAAGTATCAGGGCAATTTAATCTGTATATGCTGATCTCTAAGCAGCAAATATGGCTTCTTTATTGACCCCTCTACCATGCAACTCCTGCTCCGTTTCCTCTGTCCCTCCAGCTCTTATTTCTCCTATTTTCCTGCTCTCTCACTCTGCAGAGTTGTTAATATTTCGGCAGGAAAAGTTTTTTTTCCCTGGCTGATGTAGTGCGAATGGTTCAGGTCATCTCATGCAAACAGAGGATTTGGAAGGAAAAATTTTCATTCAGTTTAGCCCTTGTTTATTGCCTCAGTAATTAGGACTTTTGCATCAACTGCCAAGAATAGACCTGATGTTTTAGTCATGATTTCCCTCAGTGTGTAATATTTGAGTCATTTTTAAAAATGTGCTTTGTGATAATATGCGGAATTGTGAATACACCTCTCACCTTCTCCATGGTCTCTGGTTGGTTAGATGCCTCAGGTGGGGCCATTACTGGTTGATAAGCGGGGATTTCTGTAGCATTGCGTTTGCCTGTTGATGCAGAATGAATTAAAGCAGTCATCTTGCGGCGGGTTTGCTGCTGCTGGGCCAAAAGCTCTCGTTGTTCCCTCTCCATCCGACACCATGGGTGCCACTCATTCAGACATCGTCGCAGCAACCGCCTTCGGTCACTCTCCACAGCCAACCGGCATTGTCTTAAAACATCAATTATTGCTTGGTCAGGGTAACAGGATATACATGTTCTATTTATCAGCGAGTTTCATAAAGAGATATTGTCACAATTTATAGTCTAATTTTAAACATATGTAGTAATTTACATTGTATCATTTGTGGTAGATTCATACAATGACAGGTTAACGGGACCTTTCAACATTTATTTTCTTTGGTTCTTGCCTGTTTTCAGTTCGTAGCTCCTCCTCTGTTCTCGCCACCTCTCGCTGCTTTTGTTCTTCCCACACCACTACTCGCCACACTCGCCATACTCTAAGCTGCCTCTTCCAGTCGCAGAGGGCCATGGCCTTACCCATACATAGTCTTCGGTCCAACACAATTTTATACCATTCCGAGAAATGCCTCTGCAAACACTAAAACATGCAGATATATGTAGGCGCAGGAGTTATCGTGAACCCTGTTCCCATACCCAACTGAAAATACACCCACGCACACATAGTACAGGCACCAACCTTGAGGTTGCTAATGTGAACCATGGTTTGAATTTTCTGTTCTTTATACAGTTGCTCTGTTTCCTGCTGCTGCTGCTGTTTTGTGGAAAGGGTTGGAGCTGACTGGAGGCTCCTGGCTGCCCTCTGCCCTTCCATTCTCTCCCTTTCCCTGTAGAATAAACATACAGCCACTGCTTAATCTACCAGAGCCCCAAGAAGAATTACAGACATTCCCAAAGGTTACAGTGAAAATGTAGGAATTTTAAGTTCTTTGTCTGTATAAATAAAAATTGTATATTACAACTCAGTAAGTCACAAAACAGCCGTAGTAACTGCCACATAAAACAAATAAAACACACTGAAAAACATCACTCTCTTCCACCCAGTTCATTAAATACAGATTCAATTTTAAGTTTTTCCACAATTGTACCTACTGGAATTTACCCATTTTCTTCATTTCTATTGCGGACATCTATTTAATTTTCAAATAACATAACTTGAATGCACTCCCAACTTGCAATTTTGATGCTGAGTTAGATTTCCAGAGGAAGAAGCTTTTTATGGCCATAATATAAAAGTAATAATTCATCAATAACAATACCTTAATGACTACTCAAGAGCTGGTATCCTAAAAAAATACAAAGTGAAGTTTAGCCCAACCTTTTGACATTCCAAGAATCCCAGAAAGGATGGAGCAAAGAATCTATTTTTATGTAATACTTAAATAAATAAACCTAAAACCTTTTAATTTGTCCACTGAGTTTTATTATCAAATACTTGCAAAATACTCTCAAAACTAATAAGCAAATGTTACCATACTAGGCTGGTGATAGTTTGCTGTAGATTTGTTTTTGTCTTTGTTTTGTTTTTTGTTGTTTTTTTCAAATTTAAGAATATTTTTCTTAGTATAATCTTCATGTCAGTTTGTATTACACAGAGAATAGGTTTTCATTTACAGTCACTTTGGAAAACATGGCCAAACATTTCCACTCATAATCTAATGTACCCACATCCTTACTCCACCTCTCCCATTATTTCTCCAAGAGAGATGTTAATTTTCAAGCGCTTTAGCTTCATACAATTTCCCACTCAATCTTGTCACATCTAAATGAAAGAATATATTACTAATACTATTCTTAGTTGCAACATTATAAATGTAAACGTCTTTTATTTCTGTATGGTGACAACCTTTTATTGCTTTCAACAAAGGAAGTTCACGATGCAAGTTACTTAGGATGCATTTACAGTTATGATACAGAAAGGCTGTGGCCAGTAAGTCTGCAGTCAGCAGTCCCACCATGCTGGCCAAGGGCTTATATACAGTACCCTTCACAATACTTGTTTGGGTCAGGGAGCTGGTTTATGACAGGCTTAC
>NW_024402508.1:0-27842 GCF_016859285.1 Xiphias gladius
AGCAAAGTATGTGCTTTGAATTGAGTTTGCATAAGCATTTTTTGAAAACGCAGTACATGTTTGATTTGATGTTCATTCGTGACAAGAGAGGGAATTTGAACATAATATAGTCTAAACAGCTTGTTTCTTTTGGAACATATATGTATATAAGATATGTTGTCGACCCCTCAAGCTCATCTAACTACTTTAAGATTTTGGAAGCTAAGAAATTGCATGACTGATGATGGGGCAAACATGCTTTCATTTGATTTCAGTCTTGAGACGGGCCAAAATCACAGCAGATGTTGATTTTAGGCGTCTATTCGCCGAGAAAACTTCATTTGACTCAAATATTCATTTGAGCTGCTAGGCTCTTAATTCTTGCCAGATCGTTTTAGTAAACTTTCTACTTTAAGAAGACTCCCAAAGAAAGCTAAGTATGTGCTTTGAATTGAGTTTGCATAAGCATTTTTTGAAAACGCAGTACATGTTTGATTTGATGTTCATTCATGACGAGAGAGAATTTGAACATAATATAGTCTAAACAGCTTGTTTCTTTTGGAACATATATGTATATAAGATATGTTGTCGACCCCTCAAGCTCATCTAACTACTTTAAGATTTTGGAAGCTAAGAAATTGCATGACTGATGATGGCAAACATGCTTTCATTTGATTTCAGTGCGCAGACGGGCCAAAATCACAGCAGATGTTGATTTTTGGTGTCTATTCGCCGAGAAAACTTCATTTGACTCAAATATTCATTTGAGCTGCTAGGCTCTTAATTCTTGCCAGATCGTTTTAGAAAATTTTCTACTTTAGAGAAGACTCCCAAAGAAGGCTAAGTATGTGCTTTGAATTGAGTTTGCATAAGCATTTTTTGAAAACGCAGTACATGTTTGATTTGATGTTCATTCACACGAGAGGGAATTTGAACATAATATAGTCTAAACAGCTTGTTTCTTTTGGAACACACCTATATACATATGTATATAAGATATGTTGTCGATCCCTCAAGCTCATCTAACTACTTTAAGATTTTGGAAGCTAAGAAATTGCATGACTGATGATGGCAAACATGCTTTCATTTGATTTCAGTGCAGACGGGCCAAAATCACAGCAGATGTTGATTTTGGCGCCTATTCGCCGAGAAAACTTCATATGACTCAAATATTCATTTGAGCTGCTAGGCTCTCAATTCTTGCCAGATCGTTTTAGAAAACTTTCTACTTTAAGAAGACTCCCAAAGAAAGGTAAGTATGTGCTTTGAATTGAGTTTGCATACATTTTTGAAAACGAGTACATGTTTGATTTGATGTTCATTCGACGAGAGAGGGAATTTGAACATAATATAGTCTAAACAGCTTGTTTCTTTTGGAACACACCTATATACATATGTATATAAGATATGTTGTTTAATTCCCTCAAGCTCATCTAACTACTTTAAGATTTTGGAAGCTAAGAAATTGCATGACTGATGATGGCAAACATGCTTTCATTTGATTTCAGTGTGCAGACGGGCCAAAATCACAGCAGATGTTGATTTTTGGCCTTTTCAGCGAGATAACTTCATTTGACTGAAATATTCATTTGAGCTGCTAGGCTCTTAATTCTTGCCAGATCGTTTTAGAAAACTTTCTACTTTAAGAAGACTCCCAACGAAAGCTAAGTATGTGCTTTGAATTGAGTTTGCATAAGCATTTTTTGAAAACGCAGTACATGTTTGATTTGATGTTCATTCGGCGAGAGAGGAATTTGAACATAATATAGTCTAAACAGCTTGTTTCTTTTTGAACACACCTATATATATACATATGTATATAAGATATGTTGTCGATTTCCCTCAAGCCTCATCTAACTACTTTCTCAAGATTTTGGAAGCTAAGAAATTGCATGACTGATGATGGCAAACACTAAGCTTTCTTATTTGATTTCAGTGCGCAGACACGGCCAAAATCACAGCAGATGTTGGATTTTTGGCGCCTATTCACCGAGAAAATCTTCATTTGACTCAAATATTCATTTGAGCTGCTGCAAGGGCTCTCAATTCTTGCCAGATCGCTTTAGAAAAAACTTTCTACTTCTAAGAAGTGCACTTTCAAAGAAAGGTAGGATAAATGTGTTGAATTGAGTTTGCATAAGCATTTTTTTTTTGAAAATCGTGAGTACATGTTTAGCAGGATTTGATGTTCATTCAAGCATTTAGAGAGGGAATTTGAACATAATATAGTCTAAACAGCTTGTTTCTTTTGAACACACCTACACTTATATGTATATAAGATATGTTGTCGACCCCTCAAGCTCATCTAACTACTTTAAGATTTTGGAAGCTAAGAAATTGCATGACTGATGATGCAAGCAAAATCATGCTTTCATTTGATTTCAGTTCGCATGTACGGGCCAAAATCACAGCAGATGTTGATTTTACGCCTATTCACGAGAAAATTTCATTTGACTCAAATATCTATTTGAGCTGCTAGGCTCTCAATTTTGCCAGATCGTTTTAGAAAACTTTCACTTTAAGAAGACTCCCAAAGAAAGCTAAGTATGTGCTTTGAATTGAGTTTTGCATAAGCATTTTTTGAAAACGAGTATGTTTGATTTGATGTTCATTCCTTTTATGACGAGAGAGGGATTTGAACATAATATAGTCTAAACAGCTTGTTTCTTTTGGAACACACCTATATATATGTATATAAGATATGTTGTCGACCCTCAAGCTCATCTAACTACTTTAAGATTTTGGAAGCTAAGAAATTGCATGACTGATGATGGCAAACATGCTTTCATTTGATTTCAAGACGGGCCAAAAATCACAGCAGATGTTGATTTTGGCGCCTATTCGCGAGAAAACTTCATTTGACTCAAATATTCATTTGAGCTGCTAGGCTCTCAATTTCTGCCAGATCGTTTTAGAAAACTTTCTACTTTAAGAAGACTCCCAAAGAAAGGTAAGTATGTGCTTTGAATTGAGTTTGCATAAGCATTTTTGAAAACGCAGTACATGTTTGATTTGATGTTCATTCATACGAGAGAGGAATTTGAACATAATATAGTCTAAAACAGCTTGTTTCTTTTTGGAACACACCCATATATGTATATAAGATATGTTGTCGACCCCTCAAGCTCATCTAACTACTTTTAAGATTTTGGAAGCCAAGAAATTGCATGACTGATGATGGCAAACATGCTTTCATTTGATTTCAGTAAGAGACGGCCAAAATCACAGCAGATGTTGATTTTTACGCCTATTCGCCGAGAAAACTTCATTTGACTCAAATATTCATTTGAGCTGCTAGGTCTCAATTCTTGCCAGATCGTTTTAGAAAACTTTCTACTTAAG
The DNA here is from genome assembly GCF_016859285.1 of Xiphias gladius. NCBI lineage: Eukaryota > Metazoa > Chordata > Actinopteri > Istiophoriformes > Xiphiidae > Xiphias > Xiphias gladius. Next base: position 3,322 of record NW_024402508.1, read on the forward strand.
AAGACTCAAAGAAAGCTAAGTATGTGCTTTGAATTGAGTTTGCATAAGCATTTTTGAAAACGCAGTACATGTTTGATTTGATGTTCATTCATGCATTTAGAGAGGGAATTTGAACATAATATAGTCTAAACAGCTTGTTTCTTTTGGAACACACCTATATGTATATAAGATATGTTGTCGACCCTCAAGCTCATCTAACTACTTTAAGATTTTGGAAGCCAAGAAATTGCATGACTGATGATGGCAAACATGCTTTCATTTGATTTCAGTACAGACGGCCAAAATCACAGCAGATGTTGATTTTTATGCCTATTCGCCGAGAAAACTTCATTTGACTCAATATTCATTTGAGCTGCTAGGCTCTCAATTCTTGCCAGATCGTTTTAGAAAACTTTCTACTTTAAGAAGACTCCCAAAGAAAGCTAAGTATGTGCTTTGAATTGAGTTTGCATAAGCATTTTTTGAAAACGAAGTACATGTTTGATTTGATGTTCATTCGCGATTAGAGAGGAATTTGAACATAATATAGTCTAAACAGCTTGTTTCTTTTGGAACACACCTATATGTATATAAGATATGTTGTCGACCCTCAAGCTCATCTAACTACTTTAAGATTTTGGAAGCTAAGAAATTGCATGACTGATGATGGCAAACATGCTTTCATTTGATTTCAGTGCAGACGGGCCAAAAATCACAGCAGATGTTGATTTTGGCGTCTATTCGTCGAGAAAACTTCATTTGACTCAAATAATCATTTGAGCTGCTAGGCTCTCAATTTGCCAGATCGTTTTTAGAAAACTTTCTACTTTAAGAAGACTCAAAGAAAGCTAAGTATGTGCTTTGAATTGAGTTTGCATAAGCATTTTTTGAAAACGCAGTACATGTTTGATTTGATGTTCATTCACGACTAGAGAGGGAATTTGAACATAATATAGTCTAAACAGCTTGTTTTTGGAACACACCTATAATATATGTATATAAGATATGTTGTCGACCCTCAAGCTCATCTAACTACTTTAAGATTTTGGAAGCTAAGAAATTGCATGACTGATGATGGCAAACATGCTTTCATTTGATTTCAGTGCACAGACGGGCCAAAATCACAGCAGATGTTGATTTTTGGCGTCTATTCGCCGAGAAAACTTCATTTGACTCAAATATTCATTTGAGCTGCTAGGCTCTTCAATTCTTGCCAGATCGTTTCAGAAAACTTTCTACTTTAAGAAGACTCCCAAAGAAAGGTAAGTATGTGCTTTGAATTGAGTTTGCATAAGCATTTTTTGAAAACGCAGTACATGTTTGATTTGATGTTCATTCGCGATGAGAGAGGGAATTTGAACATAATATAGTCTAAACAGCTTGTTTCTTTTGGAACACACCTATATGTATATAAGATATGTTGTCGACCCCTCAAGCTCATCTAACTACTTTAAGATTTTGGAAGCCAAGAAATTGCATGACTGATGATGGCAAACATGCTTTCATTTGATTTCAGTGCAGACGGGCCAAAATCACAGCAGATGTTGATTTTTGGCGTCTATTCGCCGAGAAAATTTCATTTGACTCCAAATATTCATTTGAGCTGCTAGGCTCTCAATTTTGCCAGATCGCTTTAGAAAACTTTCTACTTTAAGAAGACTCCCAAAGAAAGGTAAGTATGTGCTTTGAATTGAGTTTGCATAAGCATTTTTGAAAACGCAGTACATGTTTGATTTGATGTTCATTCATGATGAGAGAGGGAATTTGAACATAATATAGTCTAAACAGCTTGTTTCTTTTGGAACATACCTATATACATATGTATATAAGATATGTTGTCGACCCCTCAAGCTCATCTAACTACTTTTAAGATTTTGGAAGCTAAGAAATTGCATGACTGATGATGGCAAACATGCTTTCATTTGATTTCAGTGCGCACACGGCCAAAATCACAGCAGATGTTGATTTTTGGCGTCTATTCGCCGAGAAAACTTCATTTGACTCAAATATTCATTTGAGCTGCTAGGCTCTCAATTCTTGCCAGATCGTTTTAGAAAACTTTCTACTTTAAGAAGACTCCCAAAGAAAGGTAAGTATGTGCTTGAATTGAGTTTGCATAAGCATTTTTTGAAAACGCAGTACAAGTTTGATTTGATGTTCATTCGCATTTAGAGAGGGAATTTGAACATAATATAGTCTAAACAGCTTGTTTCTTTTGGAACACACCTATATGTATATAAGATATGTTGTCGACCCCTCAAGCTCATCTAACTACTTTAAGATTTTGGAAGCTAAGAAATTGCATGACTGATGATGGCAAACATGCTTTCATTTGATTTCAGTGCGCAGACGGGCCAAAATCACAGCAGATGTTGATTTTGGCGCCTATTCGCCGAGAAAATCTTCATTTGACTCAAATATTCATTTGAGCTGTTAGGCTCTCAATTCTTGCCAGATCGTTTTAGAAAATGTTCTACTTTAAGAAGACTCCCAAAGAAAGCTAAGTATGTGCTTTGAATTGAGTTTGCATAAGCATTTTTGAAAACGCAGTACGTTTGATTTGATGTTTGATTTGAGAGAGGGAATTTGAACATAATATAGTCTAAACAGCTTGTTTCTTTTGGAACACACCTATATGTATATAAGATATGTTGTCGACCCCTCAAGCTCATCTAACTACTTTAATATTTTTGAAGCTAAGAAATTGCATGACTGATGATGGCAAACATGCTTTCATTTGATTTCAGTGCAGGACGGGCCAAAATCACAGCAGATGTTGATTTTTGGCGTCTTTTCTCCGAGTAAACTTAATTTGTCTCAAATTTTCATTTGAGCTTATAGTCTATCAATTCTTGCCAGATCGTTTTAGAAAACTTTCTACTTTAAGAAGACTCCCAAAGAAAGCTAAGTATGTGCTTTGAATTGAGTTTGCATAAGCATTTTTGAAAACGCAGTACATGTTTGATTTGATGTTCATTCGATTTAAAGAGAGAGGGAATTTGAACATAATATAGTCTAAACAGCTTGTTTTTTTGGAACACACCTATATGTATATAAGATATGTTGTCGACCCTCAAGCTCATCTAACTACTTTAAGATTTTGGAAGCTAAGAAATTGCATGACTGATGATGGCAAACATGCTTTCATTTGATTTCAGTGCAGACGGGCCAAAATCACAGCAGATGTTGATTTTGGCGCCTATTCGCCGAGAAAACTTCATTTGACTCAAATATTCATTTGAGCTGCTAGGCTCTTAATTCTTGCCAGATCCTTTTAGAAAACTTTCTACTTTAAGAAGACTCCCAAAGAAAGCTAAGTATGTGCTTTGAATTGAGTTTGCATAAGCATTTTTGAAAACGCAGTACATGTTTGATTTGATGTTCATTCGCGACGAGAGGGAATTTGAACATAATATAGCCTAAACAGCTTGTTTCTTTTGGAACACACCTATATGTATATAAGATATGTTGTCGACCCTCAAGCTCATCTAACTACTTTAAGATTTTTGGAAGCTAAGAAATTGCATGACTGATGATGGCAAACATGCTTTCATTTGATTTCAGTGGGCAGACGGGCCAAAATCACAGCAGATGTTGATTTTGGCCTATTCGCCGAGAAAACTTCATTTGACTCAAATATTCATTTGAGCTGCTAGGCTCTTAATTTTTGCCAGATCGTTTTAGAAAACTTTCTACTTTAAGAAGACTCCCAAAGAAAGGTAAGTATGTGCTTTGAATTGAGTTTGCATAAGCATTTTTTGAAAACGCAGTACATGTTTGATTTGATGTTCATTCGCGACGAGAGAGGGAATTTGAACATAATATAGTCTAAACAGCTTGTTTCTTTTTGAACATACCTATATAATATATGTATATAAGATATGTTGTCGACCCCTCAAGCTCATCTAACTACTTTAAGATTTTGGAAGCTAAGAAATTGCATGACTGATGATGGCAAACATGCTTTCATTTGATTTCAGTGCTAAGACGGGCCAAAATCACAGCAGATGTTGATTTTTGGCGTCTATTCGCCGAGAAAACTTCATTTGACTCAAATATTCATTTGAGCTGCTAGGCTCTCAATTCTTGCCAGATCGTTTTAGAAAACTTTCTACTTTAAGAAGACTCCCAAAGAAAGCTAAGTATGTGCTTTGAATTGAGTTTGCATAAGCATTTTTGAAAACGCAGTACATGTTTGATTTGATGTTCATTCGCTACGAGAGAGGGAATTTGAACATAATATAGTCTAAACAGCTTGTTTCTTTTGGAACACACCTATATGTATATAAGAGATGGTGTCGCCCCCTCACGCTCATCTAACTCCTTAAGATTTTGGAAGCTAAGAAATTGCATGACTGATGATGGCAAACATGCTTTCTTTTGATTTCAGTGCGCAGACGGGCCAAAAATCACAGCAGATGTTTATTTTTTGCGTGTATTCGCCGAGAAAACTTCATTTGACTCAAATATTCATTTGAGCTGCTAGGCTCTCAATTCTTGCCAGATCGTTTTAGAAAACTTTCTACTTTAAGAAGACTCCCAAAGAAAGGTAAGTATGTGCTTTGAATTGAGTTTGCATAAGCATTTTTGAAAACGCAGTACATGTTTGATTTGATGTTCATTCGCACGAGAGAGGAATTTGAACATAATATAGTCTAAACAGCTTGTTTCTTTCCGAACACACCTATATGTATATAAGATATGTTGTCGACCCCTCAAGCTCATCTAACTACTTTAAGATTTTGGAAGCTAAGAAATTGCATGACTGATGATGGCAAACATGCTTTCATTTGATTTCAGTGCGCACACGGCCAAAATCACAGCAGATGTTGATTTTTGGCGTCTATTCGCCGAGAAAACTTCATTTGACTCAAATATTCATTTGAGCTGCTAGGCTCTCAATTCTTGCCAGATCGTTTTAGAAAACTTTCTACTTTAAGAAGACTCCCAAAGAAAGGTAAGTATGTGCGTTGAATTGAGTTTGCATAAGCATTTTTTAAAACGCAGTACATGTTTGATTTGATGTTCATTCGCGACGAGAGAGGAATTTGAACATAATATAGTCTAAACAGCTTGTTTCTTTTGGAACACACCTATATGTATATAAGATATGTTGTCGACCCTCAAGCTCATCTAACTACTTAAGATTTTGGAACCTAAGAAATTGCATGACTGATGATGGCAAACATGCTTTCATTTGATTTCAGTGCGAGACGGGCCAAAAATCACAGCAGATGTTGATTTTGGCGCCTATTCGCCGAGAAAACTTCATTTGACTCAAATATTCATTTGAGCTGCTAGGCTCTCAATTCTTGCCAGATCGTTTTAGAAAACTTTCTACTTTAAGAAGACTCCCAAAGAAAGGTAAGTATGTGCTTTGAATTGAGTTTGCATAAGCATTTTTTGAAAACGCAGTACATGTTTGATTTGATGTTCATTCATGACGCAGAGAGGGAATTTGAACATAATATAGTCTAAACAGCTTGTTTCTTTTGGAACACACCTATATATGTATATAAGATATGTTGTCGAATCTCAAGCTCATCTAACTACTTTTAAGATTTTGGAAGCTAAGAAATTGCATGACTGATGATGGCAAACATGCTTTCATTTGATTTCAGTGCGCACACGGCAAAAATCACAGCAGATGTTGATTTTTGGCCTATTCACGAGAAAACTTCATTTGACTCAAATATTCATTTGAGCTGCTAGGCTCTCATTTTTTGCCAGATCGTTTTAGAAAACTTTCTACTTTAAGAAGACTCCCAAAGAAAGCTAAGTATGTGCTTTGAATTGAGTTTGCATAAGCACTTTTTTGAAAACGCAGTACATGTTTGATTTGATGTTCATTCGCGACGAGAGAGGGAATTTGAACATAATATAGTCTAAACAGCTTGTTTCTTTTGGAACACACCTATATGTATATAAGATATGTTGTCGACCCCTCAAGCTCATCTAACTACTTTAAGATTTTGGAAGCTAAGAAATTGCATGACTGATGATGGCAAACATGCTTTCATTTGATTTCAGTGCACACGGCCAAAATCACAGCAGATGTTGATTTTGGCGCCTATTCGCCGAGAAAATCTCATTTGACTCAAATATTCATTTGAGCTGCTAGGCTCTCAATTTTGCCAGATCGTTTTAGAAAAACTTTCTACTTTAAGAAGACTCCCAAAGAAAGCTAAGTATGTGCTTTGAATTGAGTTTGCATAAGCATTTTTTGAAAACGCAGTACATGTTTGATTTGATGTTCATTCGCGAGAGAGGGAATTTGAACATAATATAGTCTAAACAGCTTGTTTCTTTTGGAACACACCTATATACATATGTATATAAGATATGTTGTCGACCCCTCAAGCTCATCTAACTACTTTAAGATTTTGGAAGCTAAGAAATTGCATGACTGATGATGGCAAACATGCTTTCATTTGATTTCAGTAAGAGACGGGCCAAAATCACAGCAGATGTTGATTTTTGGCGCCTATTCGCCGAGAAAACTTCATTTGACTCAAATATTCATTTGAGCTGCTAGGCTCTCAATTTTGCCAGATCGCTTTTAGAAAACTTTCTACTTTAAGAAGACTCCCAAAGAAAGCTAAGTATGTGCTTTGAATTGAGTTTGTATAAGCATTTTTGAAAAACGCAGTACATGTTTGATTTGATGTTCATTCGCCATTTGAGAGGGAATTTGAACATAATATAGTCTAAACAGCTTGTTTCTTTCGGAACACACCTATATGTATATAAGATATGTTGTCGACCCTCAAGCTCATCTAACTACTTTTTAAGATTTTGGAAGCTAAGAAATTGCATGACTGATGATGGCAAACATGCTTTCATTTGATTTCAGTAAGCAGACGGCCAAAATCACAGCAGATGTTGATTTTTGGCGCCTATTCGCCGAGAAAACTTCATATGACTCAAATATTCATTTGAGCTGCTAGGCTCTCAATTTCTTGCCAGATCGCTTTTAGAAAACTTTCTACTTTAAGAAGACTCCAAAGAAAGGTAAGTATGTGCTTTGAATTGAGTTTGCATAAGCATTTTTTGAAAAACGCAGTACATGTTTGATTTGATGTTCATTCATGATTTAGAGAGGGAATTTGAACATAATATAGTCTAAACAGCTTGTTTCTTTTGGAACACACCTATATTTATATAAGATATGTTGTCGACCCTCAAGCTCATCTAACTACTTTAAGATTTTGGAAGCTAAGAAATAGCAAGACTGATGATGGCAAACATGAATACATTTTATTTCATTGAGCATACGTGCCAAAATCACAGCAGATGTTGATTTTTGGCGTCTATTCGCCGAGAAAACTTCATTTGACTCAAATATTCATTTGAGCTGCTAGGCTCTCAATTCTGCCAGATCGCTTTAGAAAACTTTTCTACTTTAAGAAGACTCAAAGAAAGCTAAGTATGTGATTTGAATTGAGTTTGCATAAGCATTTTTTGAAAACGCAGTACATGTTTGATTTGATGTTCATTCGCGATGAGAGAGGGAATTTGAACATAATATAGTCTAAACAGCTTGTTTCTTTTGGAACACACCTATTTACATATGTATATAAGATATGTTGTCTACCCCTCAAGCTCATCTAACTACTTTAAGATTTTGGAAGCTAAGAAATTGCATGACTGATGATGGCAAACATGCTTTCATTTGATTTCAGTAAGAGACGGGCCAAAATCACAGCAGATGTTGATTTTGGCGCCTATTCGCCGAGAAAAACTTAATTTGACTCAAATATTCATTTGAGCTGCTAGGCTCTCAATTCTTGCCAGATCGTTTTAGAAAACTTTTCACTTTAAGAAGACTCCCAAAGAAAGCTAAGTATGTGCTTTGAATTGAGTTTGCATACATTTTTTGAAAACGCAGTACATGTTTGATTTGATGTTCATTCGCATTTAGAGAGGGAATTTGAACATAATATAGTCTAAACAGCTTGTTTCTTTTGGAACACACCTATACATATGTATATAAGATATGATGTCGTACCCTCAAGCACATCTTACTACTTAAGATTTTGGAAGCTAAGAAATTGCATGACTGATGATGGCAAACATGCTTTCATTTGATTTCAGTGCGCAGACGGGCCAAAATCACAGCAGATGTTGATTTTTGGCCTATTCGCCGAGAAAATCTCATTTGACTCAAATATTCATTTGAGCTGCTAGGCTCTCAATTCTTGCCAGATCGTTTTAGAAAACTTTCTACTTTAAGAAGACTCCCAAAGAAAGGTAAGTATGTGCTTTGAATTGAGTTTGCATACATTTTTGAAAACGCAGTACATGTTTGATTTGATGTTCATTCGCCATTGAGAGAGGAATTTGAACATAATATAGTCTAAACAGCTTGTTTCTTTTGGAACACACCTATATGTATATAAGATATGTTGTCGACCCTCAAGCTCATCTAACTACTTTAAGATTTTGGAAGCTAAGAAATTGCATGACTGATGATGGCAAACATGCTTTCATTTGATTTCAGTAAGAGACGGGCCAAAATCACAGCAGATGTTGATTTTTGCCTATTCTTCGAGAAAATCTCATTTGACTCAAATATTCATTTGAGCTGCTAGGCTCAATTCTGCCAGATCGTTTAGAAAACTTTTCACTTTAAGAAGACTCCCAAAGAAAGCTAAGTATGTGCTTTTGAATTGAGTTTGCATAAGCATTTTTGAAAACGCAGTACATGTTTGATTTGATGTTCATTCGCCATTTGAGAGAGGGAATTTGAACATAATATAGTCTAAACAGCTTGTTTCTTTTGGAACACACCTATATGTATATAAGATATGTTGTCGACCCTCAAGCTCATCTAACTACTTTAAGATTTTGGAAGCTAAGAAATTGCATGACTGATGATGGCAAACATGCTTTCATTTGATTTCAGTAAGAGACGGGCCAAAATCACAGCAGATGTTGATTTTTGGCGCCTATTCGCCGAGAAAATTTCATTTGACTCAAATATTCATTTGAGCTGCTAGGCTCTCAATTCTTGCCAGATCGCTTTTAGAAAACTTTCTAATTTAAGAAGACTCCCAAAGAAAGCTAAGTATGTGCTTTTAATTGAGTTTGCATAAGCATTTTTTGAAAACGCAGTACATGTTTGATTTGATGTTCATTCTCGTCTAGAGAGGGAATTTGAACATAATATAGTCTAAACAGCTTGTTTCTTTTGGAACACACCTATATGTATATAAGATATGTTGTCGACCCCTCAAGCTCATCTAACTACTTTAAGATTTTGGAAGCTAAGAAATTGCATGACTGATGATGGCAAACATGCTTTCATTTGATTTCAGTGCGCTGACGGGCCAAAATCACAGCAGATGTTGATTTTTGGCGTCTATTCGCCGAGAAAACTTCATTTGACTCAAATATTCATTTGAGCTGCTAGGCTCTCAATTCTTGCCAGATCGTTTTAGAAAACTTTCTACTTTAAGAAGACTCCCAAAGAAAGCTAAGTATGTGCTTTGAATTGAGTTTGCATAAGCAATTTTTGAAAACGCACATGTTTGATTTGATGTTCATTCACATTTGAGAGAGGAATTTGAACATAATATAGTCTAAACAGCTTGTTTCTTTTGGAACACACCTATATGTATATAAGATATGTTGTCGACCTCAAGCTCATCTAACTACTTTAAGATTTTGGAAGCTAAGAAATTGCATGACTGATGATGGCAAACATGCTTTCATTTGATTTCAGTAAGAGACGGGCCAAAATCACAGCAGATGTTGATTTTTGGCGCCTATTCGCCGAGAAAACTTCATTTGACTCAAATATTCATTTGAGCTGCTAGGCTCTCAATTCTTGCCAGATCGTTTTAGAAAACTTTCTACTTTAAGAAGACTCCCAAAGAAAGGTAAGTATGTGCTTTGAATTGAGTTTGCATAAGCATTTTTGAAAACGCAGTACATGTTTGATTTGATGTTCATTCATGACGAGAGAGGAATTTGAACATAATATAGTCTAAACAGCTTGTTTCTTTTGGAACACACCTATATGTATATAAGATATGTTGTCGACCCTCAAGCTCATCTAACTACTTTAAGATTTTGGAAGCTAAGAAATTGCATGACTGATGATGGCAAACATGCTTTCATTTGATTTCAGTAAAGAGACGGGCCAAAATCACAGCAGATGTTGATTTTTACGCCTATTCACGAGAAAACTTCATTTGACTCAAATATTCATTTGAGCTGCTAGGCTCTCAATTCTTGCCAGATCGTTTTAGAAAACTTTCTACTTTAAGAAGACTCCCAAAGAAAGGTAAGTATAAAAGTGCTTTGAATTGAGTTTGTATAAGCATTTTTGAAAACGCAGTACATGTTTGATTTGATGTTCATTCGCGACGAGAGAGGGAATTTGAACATAATATAGTCTAAACAGCTTGTTTCTTTTGGAACACACCTATATGTATATAAGATATGTTGTCGAAACTCAAGCTCATCTAACTACTTTAAGATTTTGGAAGCTAAGAAATTGCATGACTGATGATGGCAAACATGCTTTCATTTGATTTCAGTGCGCAGACGGGCCAAAATCACAGCAGATGTTGATTTTTACGCCTATTCGCCGAGAAAACTTCATTTGACTCAAATATTCATTTGAGCTGCTAGGCTCTCAATTCTTGCCAGATCGTTTTAGAAAACTTTCTACTTTAAGAAGACTCCCAAAGAAAGCCAAGTATGTGCTTTGAATTGAGTTTGCATAAGCATTTTTGAAAACGCAGTACATGTTTGATTTGATGTTCATTCATGACGAGAGAGGAATTTGAACATAATATAGTCTAAACAGCTTGTTTCTTTTGGAACACACCTATATGTATATAAGATATGTTGTCGACCCTCAAGCTCATCTAACTACTTTAAGATTTTGAAGCTAAGAAATTGCATGACTGATGATGGCAAACATGCTTTCATTTGATTTCAGTGAGACGGCCAAAATCACAGCAGATGTTGATTTTTACGCCTATTCGAGAAAACTTCATTTGACTCAAATATTCATTTGAGCTGCTAGGCTCTCAATTCTGCCAGATCGTTTTAGGAAAACTTTCTACTTTAAGAAGACTCCCAAAGAAAGCTAAGTATGTGCTTTGAATTGAGTTTGCATAAGCATTTTTTGAAAACGCAGTACATGTTTGATTTGATGTTCATTCACATTGAGAGAGGAATTTGAACATAATATAGACTAAACAGCTTGATTCTATTGGAACACACCTAAATGTAGATAAGATAAGTTGTCGACCCCTAAGGCTCATCTAACTACTTTAAGATTTTGTAAGCTAAGAAATTGCATGACTGATGATGGCAAACATGCTTTCATTTGATTTCAGTGCGCAGACGGGCCAAAATCACAGCAGATGTTGATTTTTGGCGTCTATTCGCCGAGAAAACTTCATTTGACTCAAATATTCATTTGAGCTGCTAGGCTCTCAATTCTTGCCAGATCGTTTTAGAAAACTTTCTACTTTAAGAAGACTCCCAAAGAAAGCTAAGTATGTGCTTTGAATTGAGTTTGCAAAAGCATTTTTTGAAAACGCAGTACATGTTTGATTTGATGTTCATTCACGACGAGAGAGGGAATTTGAACATAATATAGTCTAAACAGCTTGTTTCTTTTGGAACACACCTATATGTATATAAGATATGTTGTCGACCCCTCGAGCTTACCTAACTACTTTAAGATTTTCGAAGTTAAGAAATTGTATGACTGATGATGGCAAACATGCTTTCATTTGATTTCAGTTCACAGACGGGCCAAAATCACAGCAGATGTTGATTTTTGGCGTCTATTCGTCGGGAAAACTTCATTTGACTCAAATATTCATTTGAGCTGCTAGGCTCTCAATTCTGCCAGATCGTTTTAGGAAAACTTTCTACTTTTAAGAAGACTCCCAAAGAAAGGTAAGTATGTGCTTTGAATTGAGTTCGCATAAGCAATTTTTGAAAACGCAGTACATGTTTGATTTGATGTTCATTCATGATTTAGAGGGAATTTGAACATAATATAGTCTAAACAGCTTGTTTTTTTGGAACACACCTATATGTATATAAGATATGTTGTCGACCCCTCAAGCTCATCTAACTACTTTAAGATTTTTGAAGCTAAGAAATTGCATGACTGATGATGGCAAACATGCTTTCATTTGATTTCAGTGCAGATAACGGCCAAAATCACAGCAGATGTTGATTTTTACGCCTATTCGCCGAGAAAAACTTCATTTGACTCAAATATTCATTTGAGCTGCTAGGCTCTCAATTATGCCAGATCGTCTTAGAAAACTTTCTACTTTAAGAAGACTCCCAAAGAAAGGTAAGTATGTGCTTTGAATTGAGTTTGCATAAGCATTTTTGAAAACGCAGTACATGTTTGATTTGATGTTCATTCGCCATTTGAGAGAGGAATTTGAACATAATATAGTCTAAACAGCTTGTTTCTTTTGGAACACACCTATATGTATATAAGATATGTTGTCGACCCCTCAAGCTCATCTAACTACTTTAAGATTTTGGAAGCTAAGAAATTGCATGACTGATGATGGCAAACATGCTTTCATTTGATTTCAGTGCGCAGACGGGCCAAAATCACAGCAGATGTTGATTTTTGGCGTCTATTCGCAGAGAAAACTTCATTTGACTCAAATATTCATTTGAGCTGCTAGGCTCTCAATTCTTGCCAGATCGTTTTAGAAAATGTTCTACTTTAAGAAGACTCCCAAAGAAAGCTAAGTATGTGCTTTGAATTGAGTTTGCATAAGCAATTTTTGAAAACGCAGTACATGTTTGAGTTGATGTTCATTCGCGACGAGAGAGGGAATTTGAACATAATATAGTCTAAACAGCTTGTTTCTTTTGGAACACACCTATATACATATATGTATATATGATATTTTGTCGACCCCTCAAGCTCATCTAACTACTGTAAGATTTTGGAAGCTAAGAAATTGCATGACTGATGATGGCAAACATGCTTTCATTTGATTTCAGTATGAGATCGGGCCAAAATCACAGCAGATGTTGATTTTTGGCGCCTATTCGCCGAGAAAACTCCATTTTGACTCCAAATATTCATTTGAGCTGCTAGGCTCTCAATTCTTGCTACAGATTGTTTTTAGAAAACGCTTCTACTCTTTAAAAAAGTCTCCCTACAAGCTAAGGTAAGTATGTGCTTTTGAATTGAGTTCAAGTTAAGCACTTTTTGAAAACGCTGACATGTTTCTTGATTTGATGTTCATTCGCATGACGCAGAGGGAATTTTGAAACATAATATAGTCTAAACAGCTTGTTTTTGGAACATACTTATATGTATATAAGATATGTTGTCGGCACCCTCGAGCTCATTCTAACTACTTTTAAGATTTGGAAGCTAAGAAACCTTGCATGACTGATGATGGCAAACATGCTTTCATTTGATTTCAGTGCGCGACTTCCAAACTCACAGCAGATGTTGATTTTTGGGCGCCTATTCACGAGAAAACTTCTTCATTTGGACTTTAATATATTCATTTGAGCTGCTAGGGTTTCTTAATTCTTGCCAGATCGCTTTAGTAAAAACGTTTCTACTTGCTAAAGACTCCTCAAGCAAGGCAAGTATGTGCTTTTGAATTGAGTTTGGCATAAGCACTTTTGAAAACATAGTAACATGTTTGATTTGATGTTCATTCGCCGATGACGAGAGAGTGAATTTGAAACATAATATAGTCTAAACAGCTTGTTTTTTGGAACATACCTATATACATAAGGTATATAAGATATGTTGTTCGACCCCTCAAGCTCATCTAACTACTTCTTTTAAGTGATTTTGGAAGCTAAGAAATTGCATGACTGATGATGGCAAACATGTTTTCATTTGATTTCAGTAAAAGAGACAGGGCCAAAAATCTCACAGCAGATGTTGATTTTTGGCGCCTATTCGTCGAGAAAACTTCTATTTGACTCAAATATTCATTTGAGCCAAGCTAGGCTCTCTCATTCTTGCCAGATCAAGTTTTTTAGAGAAAAACTTTTCACTACTTTAAGAAGACTCCCCAAAGAAAGCTAAGTATGTGCTTGAATTGAGTTTGGCATAAGCATTTTTGAAAAACGAGTACATGTTTGATTTGATGTTCACTTCATTTTACCTAGAGAGGGAATTTCTGGAACAGTTGGGTAATATAGTCTAAACAGCTTGTTTCTTTTTGGGAACACACCCTACATATATACATATGTATATAAGATATGTTGTCGAAATTCCTCAAGCTCATCTAACTACTTTAAGATTTTGGAAGCTAAGAAATTGTGCATGACTGATGATGGCAAACATGCTTTCATTTGATTTCACGCAAGCAGGACGGGCCAAAAAATCACAGCAGATGTTGATTTTTGATGCCTATTCAGCCGAGAGAAAAATCCTCTCATTTGACTCCAAATATTCATTTGAGCTGCTAGGCTCTCAATTCTGCCAGATCGTTTTAGAAAACTTTCTACTTTAAGAAGACTCCCCAAAGAAAAGCTAAGTATGTGCTTTTGAATTGAGTTTGCATACATTTTTGAAAACGCAGCACATAAGCCTTGATTTGATGTTCATTCATGATTTGCGAGAGAGGGAATTTGAAACATAATATAGTCTAAACAGCTTGTTTCTTTTTGGAACATATATGTATATAAGATATGTTGTCGCACCCCTCAAGCTCATCTAACTACTTTTTTAAGATTTTGGAAGCTAAGAAATTGTATGACTGATGATGGCAAACATGCTTATTTGATTTCTTTTAAGTGCGTAGACGGGCCAAAATCACAGCAGATGTTGATTTCTTACGCCGGTATTCACGAGAAAACTTCCCATTTGACTCAAATATTCATTTGAGCTGCTAGGCTCTTTCAATTCTTGCCAGATCGCTTTTAGAAAACTTTCTACTTTTAAGAAGATACATCTCCCAAAGAAAGCTAAGTATGTGTTTCTTTGAATTGAGTTTGTACATAAGCATTTTTTTGAAACGCGACTAGGGTTACATGTTTGATCGATGTTCATTCAAGCATTTAGAGAGTGGAATTTGAACATAATATAGTCTAAACAGCTTGTTTCTTTTGGAACACACCTATACATATGTATATAAGATATGTTGTCGACCCTCAAGCTCATCTAACTACTTTAAGATTTTGGAAGCTAAGAAATTGCATGACTGATGATGGCAAAAATGCTTTCATTTGATTTCAGTGCGCAGACGGGCCAAAAATCACAGCAGATGTTGATTTTTGGCGCCTATTCGCCGAGAAAACTCTATTTGACTCAAATATTCATTTGAGCTGCTAGGCTCTCAATTCTATCCAGATCGTTTTAGAAAACTTTCTACTTTAAGAAGACTACCAAAGAAAGCCAAGTATGTGCTTTGTATTGAGTTTGTATACATTTTTTGAAACGCAGTACATGTTTGATTTGATGTTCATTCGCAGAGAGGGAATTTGAACATAATATAGTCTAAACAGCTTGTTTCTTTTTGGAACACACCTATATGTATATAAGATATGTTGTCGACCCTCAAGCTCATCTAACTACTTTAAGATTTTGGAAGCTAAGAAATTGCATGACTGATGATGGCAAACATGCTTTCATTTGATTTCAGTGCGAGACGGGCCAAAATCACAGCAGATGTTGATTTTGGCGCCTATTCGCCGAGAAAACTTCATTTGACTCAAATATTCATTTGAGCTGCTAGGCTCTAATTCTTGCCAGATCGTTTTAGAAAACTTTCTACTTAAGAAGACTCCCAAAGAAAGCTAAGTATGTGCTTTGAATTGAGTTTGCATAAGCATTTTTTGAAAACGCAGTACATGTTTGATTTGATGTTCATTCGCCATTTTAGAGAGGGAATTTGAACATAATATAGTCTAAACAGCTTGTTTTTTGGAACACACCTATATGTATATAAGATATGTTGTCGACCCTCAAGCTCATCTAACTACTTTAAGATTTTGGAAGTTAAGAAATTGCATGACTGATGATGGCAAACATGCTTTCATTTGATTTCAGTGCGCAGACGGGCCAAAATCACAGCAGATGTTGATTTTTGGCGTGTATTCGCCGAGAAAACTTCATTTGACTCAAATATTCATTTGAGCTGTTAAGCTCTTAATTCTTGCCAGATCGTTTTAGAAAACTTTCTACTTTAAGAAGACTCCAAAGAAAGGTAAGTATGTGCGTTGAATTGAGTTTGCATAAGCATTTTTTAAAACGCAGTACATGTTTGATTTGATGTTCATTCGCAACGCAGAGAGGAATTTGAACATAATATAGTCTAAACAGCTTGTTTCTTTTTGAACACACCTATATGTATATAAGATATGTTGTCGACATCTCAAGCTCATCTAACTACTTTAAGATTTTGGAAGCTAAGAAATTGCATGACTGATGATGGCAAACATGCTTTCATTTGATTTCAGTAAGAGACGGGCCAAAATCACAGCAGATGTTGATTTTTGGCTGCCTATTCGCCGAGAAAACTTCATTTGACTCAAATATTCATTTGAGCTGCTAGGCTCTAATTCTTGCCAGATCCTTTTAGAAAACTTTCTACTTTAAGAAGACTCCCGAAGCAAGGTAAGTATGTGCTTTGAATTGAGTTTGCATAAGCATTTTTTGAAAACGCAGTACATGTTTGATTTGATGTTCATTCGCGACGAGAGAGGGAATTTGAACATAATATAGTCTAAACAGCTTGTTTCTTTTGGAACACACCTATATGTATATAAGATATGTTGTCGACCCCTCAAGCTCATCTAACTACTTTAAGATTTTGGAAGCTAAGAAATTGCATGACTGATGATGGCAAACATGCTTTCATTTGATTTCAGTGCGCAGACGGGCCAAAATCACAGCAGATGTTGATTTTTGGCGTCTATTCGCCGAGAAAACTTCATTTGACTCAAATATTCATTTGAGCTGCTAGGCTCTCAATTCTTGCCAGATCGCTTTAGAAAACTTCTACTCTTTAAGAAGACTCTCAAAGAAAGGTAAGTATGTGCTTTGAATTGAGTTTGCATAAGCATTTTTTGAAAACGCAGTACATGTTTGATTTGATGTTCATTCGTGACGAGAGAGGGAATTTGAACATAATATAGTCTAAACAGCTTGTTTCTTTGGAACACACCTATATATGTATATAAGATATGTTGTCGATTCTCAAGCTCATCTAACTACTTTAAGATTTTTGGAAGCTAAGAAATTGCATGACTGATGATGGCAAACATGCTTTTCATTTGATTTCAGTGCAGACGGGCCAAAATCACAGCAGATGTTGATTTTTACGCCTATTCGCCGAGAAAACTTCATTTGACTCAAATATTCATTTGAGCTGCTAGGCTCTCAATTTTGCCAGATCGCTTTTAGAAAACTTTCTACTCTTTAAGAAGACTCCAAAGAAAGCTAAGTATGTGCTTTTGAATTGAGTTTGCATAAGCATTTTTGAAAAACGCAGTACGTTTGATTTGATGTTCATTCGCGGCGAGAGAGGGAATTTGAACATAATATAGTCTAAACAGCTTGTTTCTTTTGGAACACACCTATATGTATATAAGATATGTTGTCGACCCCTCAAGCTCATCTAACTACTTTAAGATTTTGGAAGCTAAGAAATTGCATGACTGATGATGGCAAACATGCTTTCATTTGATTTCAGTAAGCGAGACGGGCCAAAATCACAGCAGATGTTGATTTTTACGCCTATTCACGAGAAAACTTCATTTGACTCAAATATTCATTTGAGCTGCTAGGCTCTCAATTCTTGCCAGATCGTTTTAGAAAACTTTCTACTTTAAGAAGACTGCCAAAGAAAGGTAAGTATGTGCTTTGAATTGAGTTTGTACAAGCATTTTTTGAAAACGCAGTACATGTTTGATTTGATGTTCATTCGCATGCAGAGAGGAATTTGAACATAATATAGTCTAAAACAGCTTGTTTCTTTTTGGAACATACCTCATATATATATGTATATAAGATATGTTGTCGACCCTCAAGCTCATCTAACTACTTTAAGATTTTGGAAGCTAAGAAATTGCATGACTGATGATGGCAAACATGCTTTCATTTGATTTCAGTGCAAGAGACGGCCAAAATCACAGCAGATGTTGATTTTTACGCCTATTCGCCGAGAAAACTTCATTTGACTCAAATATTCATTTGAGCTGCTAGGCTCTCAATTCTTGCCAGATCGTTTTAGAAAACTTTTTACTTTAAGAAGACTCCCAAAGAAAGCCAAGTATGTGCTTTGAATTGAGTTTGCATAAGCACTTTTTTAAAACGCAGTACATGTTTGATTTGATGTTCATTCGCGACGAGGGAGGGAATTTGAACATAATATAGTCTAAACAGCTTGTTTCTTTTGGAACACACCTATATCTATATAAGATATGTTGTCGACTCAAGCTCATCTAACTACTTTAAGATTTTGGAAGCTAAGAAATTGCATGACTGATGATGGCAAACATGCTTTTCATTTGATTTCAGTGCACAGACGGGCCAAAATCACAGCAGATGTTGATTTTGGCGCCTATTCGCCGAGAAAACTTCATTTGACTCAAATATTCATTTGAGCAGATCGGCTCTCAATTCTTGCCAGATAGTTTTATAAAACTTTCTACTTTAAGAAGACTACCTAAGAAAGCTAATTATGTGCTTTGAATTTAGTTTGCAATAGAATTTTTTGAAAACGAAGTACATGTTTGATTTGATGTTCATTCGCCATTTAGAGAGGGAATTTGAACATAATATAGTCTAAAAAGCTTGTTTTTTGGAACACACCTATATGTATATAAGATATGTTGTCGATTCTCAAGCTCATCTAACTAATTTAAGATTTTGGAAGCTAAGAAATTGCATGACTGATGATGGCAAACATGCTTTCATTTGATTTCAGTAAGGCAGACGGGCCAAATCACAGCAGATGTTGATTTTTACGCCTATTCGCTTAGAAAACTTCATTTGACTCAAATATTCATTTGAGCTGCTAGGCTCTCAATTCTTGCCAGATCGTTTTAGAAAAACTTTCTACTTTAAGAAGACTCCCAAAGAAAGGTAAGTATGTGCTTTGAATTGAGTTTGCATAAGCATTTTTTGAAAACGCAGTACATGTTTGATTTGATGTTCATTCATGAAGAGAGAGGAATTCTGAACAAAATATAGTCTAAAAAGCTTGTTTCTTTTGGAACATATATGTATATAAGATATGTTGTCGACCCCCTCAAGCTCATCTAACTACTTTAAGATTTTGGAACCCAAGAAATTGCATGACTGATGATGGCAAACATGTTTCATTTGATTTCAGTGGCAAGAGACGGGCCAAAATCACAGCAGATGCTGATTTTGGCGCTCTATTCAGCCGAGAAAACTTTCATTTGACTCAAATATTCATTTGAGCTGCTAGGCTCTCAATTCTTGCATGATCGTTTTAGAAAACTTTCTACTTTAAGAAGACTCCCAAAGAAAGCTAAGTATGTGCTTTGAATTGAGTTTGCATAAGCATTTTTTGAAAACGCAGTACATGTTTGATTTGATGTTCATTCGCGACGAGAGGGAATTTGAACATATATAGTCTAAACAGCTTGTTTCTTTTGGAACACACCTATATGTATATAAGATATGTTGTCACCTCAAGCTCATCTAACTACTTTAAGATTTTGGAAGCTAAGAAATTGCATGACTGATGATGGCAAACATGCTTTCATTTGATTTCAGTGCAGACGGGCCAAAATCACAGCAGATGTTGATTTTGGCCTATTCGCCGAGAAAACTTCATTTGACTCAAATATTCATTTGAGCTGCTAGGCTCTCAATTCTTGCCAGATCGCTTTTAGAAAACTTTCTACTTTAAGAAGATTCCCAAAGAAAGCTAAGTATGTGCTTTGAATTGAGTTTGCATAAGCATTTTTGAAAACGCAGTATATGTTTGATTTGATGTTCATTCACATTTAGAGAGGGAATTTGGAAACATAATATAGTCTAAACAGCTTGTTTTTTGGAACACATCTATATGTATATAAGATATGTTGTCGGACCTCAAGCTCATCTAACTACTTTAAGATTTTGGAAGCTAAGAAATTGCATGACTGATGATGGCAAAACATGCTTTCATTTGATTTCAGCGCAGACGGGCCAAAATAACAGCCGATGTAGATAATTGACGTCTATTCGCCGATACAACTCCATTAGACTCAAAAATTCATTTGAGCTGCTAGGCTCTCAATTCTTGCCAGATCGCTTTTTAGAAAACTTTCTACTTTAAGAAGACTCCCAAAGAAAGCTAAGTATGTGCTTTTGAATTGAGTTTGGTATAAGCATTTTTTGAAAAACGCAGTACATGTTTGATTTGATGTTCATTCGTGACGAGAGAGGGAATTTGAACATAATATAGTCTAAACAGCTTGTTTCTTTTGGAACACACCTATATGTATATAAGATATGTTGTCGACCCCTCAAGCTCATCTAAGTACTTTAAGATTTTGAAGCTAAGAAATTGCATGACTGATGATGGCAAACATGCTTTCATTTGATTTCAGTGCAGACGGGCCAAAAATCACAGCAGATGTTGATTTTTGCCTATTCGCCGAGAAAATCTCATTTGACTCAAATATTCATTTGAGCTGCTAGGCTCTCAATTTTTGCCAGATCGTTTTAGAAAACTTTCTACTTTAAGAAGACTCCCAAAGAAAGCTAAGTATGTGCTTTGAATTGAGTTTGCATAAGCATTTTTTGAAAACGCAGTAAATGTTTGATTTGATGTTCATTCGCGATTTAGAGAGGAATTTGAACATAATATAGTCTAAACAGCTTGTTTTTTGGAACACACCTATATGTATATAAGATATGTTGTCGATTCCCTCAAGCTCATCTAACTACTTTAAGATTTTGGAACCTAAGAAATTGCATGACTGATGATGGCAAACATGCTTTCATTTGATTTCAGTGCGCAGACGGGACAAAATCACAGCAGATGTTATTTTTTTGCTTCTTTTCAGCGAGAAAACTTCATTTGACTCAAATATTCATTTGAGCTGCTAGGCTCTCAATTCTTGCCAGATCGTTTTAGAAAACTTTCTACTTTAAGAAGACTCCCAAAGAAAGCTAAGTATGTGCTTTGAATTGAGTTTGCATAAGCATTTTTTGAAAACGCAGTACATGTTTGATTTGATGTTCATTCGTGACGAGAGAGGGAATTTGAACATAATATAGTCTAAACAGCTTGTTTCTTTTGGAACATATATGTATATAAGATATGTTGTCGACCCCTCAAGCTCATCTAACTACTTTAAGATTTTGGAAGCTAAGAAATTGCATGACTGATGATGGCAAACATGCTTTCATTTGATTTCAGTGAGCACACGGCCAAAATCACATCAGATGTTGATTTTTGGGCCTATTCACTTAGAAAACTTCATTTGACTCAAATATTCATTTGAGCTGCTAGGCTCTCAATTCTTGCCAGATCGTTTTAGAAAACTTTCTACTTTAAGAAGACTCCCAAAGAAAGCTAAGTATGTGCTTTGAATTGAGTTTGCATAAGCATTTTTTGAAAACGCAGTACATGTTTGATTTGATGTTCATTCGCGACGAGAGAGGGAATTTGAACATAATATAGTCTAAACAGCTTGTTTCTTTTGGAACACACCTATATGTATATAAGATATGTTGTCGACCCCTCAAGCTCATCTAACTACTTTAAGATTTTGGAAGCTAAGAAATTGCATGACTGATGATGGCAAACATGCTTTCATTTGATTTCAGTGCGCAGACGGGCCAAAATCACAGCAGATGTTGATTTTTAAGCCTATTCACCGAGAAAACTTTATTTGACTCAAATATTCATTTGAGCTGCTAGGCTCTCAATTCTGCCAGATCGTTTTAGAAAACTTTCTACTTTAAGAAGACCCCCAAAGAAAGCTAAGTATGTGCTTTTGAATTGAGTTTGTATAAGCATTTTTTGAGAACGCAGTACATGTTTGATTTTATGTTTTTTTTTTTTTTAGAGGGAATTTGAACATAATATAGTCTAAACAGCTTGTTTCTTTTGGAACACACCTATATGTATATAAGATATGTTGTCGACCCTCAAGCTCATCTAACTACTTCTTTAAGATTTTGAAGCTAAGAAATTGCATGACTGATGATGGCAAACATGTTTATTTGATTTCAGTTAGAGACGGGCCAAAATCACAGCAGATGTTGATTTTATGCCTATTCGCCGAGAAATCTTCATTTGACTCAAATATTCATTTGAGCTGCTAGGGCTCTCAATTCTGCCAGATCGTTTTAGAAAACTTTCTACTTTAAGAAGACTCCCAAAGAAAGCTATAATGAGTATGTGCTTTGAATTGAGTTTGCATAAGCATTTTTTGAGAACGCAGTACATGTTTGATTTTATGTTCATTCGCATTTAGAGAGGGAATTTGGAACATAATATAGTCTAAACAGCTTGTTTTTGGAACACACCTATATGTATATAAGATATGTTGTCGAATTCTCAAGCTCATCTAACTACTTTAAGATTTTGGAAGCTAAGAAATTGGGTATTGCATGACTGATGATGGCAAACATGCTTTCATTTGATTTCAGTAAGAGACGCCAAAATCACAGCAGATGTTGATTTTACGCCTATTCACGAGAAAACTTCATTTGACTCAAATATTCATTTGAGCTGCTAGGCTCTAAATTCTGCCAGATCGTTTGTAGAAAAACTTTCTACTTTAAGAGGACTCCCAAAGAAAGCTAAGTTTTTTATATGTGCTTTGAATTGAGTTTGCATAAGCACTTTTTTTTTTTGAAAAACGCAGTACATGCTTGATTTGATGTTCATTCGCCATTTAGAGAGGAATTTGAACATAATATAGTCTAAACAGCTTGTTTTTTTAACACACCTATAAAATATATGTATATAAGATATGTTGTCGACCCTCAAGCTCATCTAACTACTTAAGATTTTGGAAGCTAAGAAATTGCATGACTGATGATGGCAAACATGCTTTCATTTGATTTCAGTATAGACGGGCCAAAATCACAGCAGATGTTGATTTTTACGCCTATTCGCCGAGAAAACTTCATTTGACTCAAATATTCATTTGAGCTGCTAGGCTCTCAATTCTGCCAGATCGTTTTAGAAAACTTTCTACTTTAAGAAGACTCCCAAAGAAAGCTAAGTATGTGCTTTGAATTGAGTTTGCATAAGCATTTTTTGGAAAACGCAGTACATGTTTGATTTGATGTTCATTCTCAATTTAGAGAGGAATTTGAACATAATATAGTCTAAACAGCTTGTTTCTTTTGGAACACACCTATATATATGTATATAAGATATGTTGTCGACCCTCAAGCTCATCTAACTACTTTAAGATTTTTGGAAGTTAAGAAATTGCATGACTGATGATGGCAAACATGCTTTCATTTGATTTCAGTAAGAGACGGGCCAAAATCACAGCAGATGTTGATTTTGGCGCCTGTTCGCCGAGAAAACTTCATTTGACTCAAATATTCATTTGAGCTGCTAGGCTCTCAATTCTGCCAGATCGTTTTAGAAAACTTCTTCTTTCTACTTTAAGAAGAAGAAGACTCCCCTCCTAAAGAAAGGTAAGTATGTGCTTTGAATTGAGTTTGCATAAGCATTTTTTGAAAACGCAGTACATGTTTGATTTGATGTTCATTCGCATTTAGAGAGGGAATTTGAAACATAATATAGTCTAAACAGCTTGTTTCTTTTGGAACACACCTATATGTATATAAGATATGTTGTCGACCCTCAAGCTCATCTAACTACTTTAAGATTTTGGAAGCTAAGAAATTGCATGACTGATGATGGCAAACATGCTTTCATTTGATTTCAGTGGGCAGAGACGGGCCAAAATCACAGCAGATGTTGATTTTTGCGCCTATTCGCCTGAGAAAACTTCATTTGACTCAAATATTCATTTGAGCTGCTAGGCTCTTAATTCTTGCCAGATCAGTTTTAGAAAACCTTCTACTTTAAGAAGACTCCCAAAGAAAGTGTAAGTATGTGCTTTGAATTGAGTTTGCATACATTTTGAAAACGCAGTACATGTTTGATTTGATGTTCATTC
The DNA here is from genome assembly GCF_016859285.1 of Xiphias gladius. Classification (NCBI taxonomy): domain Eukaryota; kingdom Metazoa; phylum Chordata; class Actinopteri; order Istiophoriformes; family Xiphiidae; genus Xiphias; species Xiphias gladius. Next base: position 27,400 of record NW_024402508.1, read on the forward strand.
ATTTAATTTGAGAGAGGGAATTTGAACATAATATAGTCTAAACAGCTTGTTTCTTTTGGAAACATATGTATATAAGATATGTTGTCGACCCCTCAAGCTCATCTAACTACTTTTAAGATTTTGGAAGCTGAGAAATTGGCATGACTGATGATGGCAAAACATGCTTTCATTTGATTTTAAAAGTAGACGGCCAAAAATCGAAGCAGATGTTGATTTTTATGGCTAATTTTTAGCGAGAAAACTCATTTGACCTCAAATATTCATTTGAGCTGCTAGGCTCTCATTCTTGCCAGGTCGTTTTAGAAAACATTCTTACTCTTAAGAAGACTCCCCAAAGAAAGCTAAGTATGTGCTTTGAATTGAGTTCTAAGCATAAGCACTTTTTGAAAAACGCAGTACATGTTTGATTTGATGTTAGCACACGTAACTGAACGAAGCAACAG
>NW_024402511.1:0-1000 GCF_016859285.1 Xiphias gladius
TGAGGCCTCCGGGGAATTTGTTGACACAAATACCAATGTAAATAACGAATAATGGCAGAAAATGGCGAGCTAGATAGGTTTTTAGGGGACTGCAACATGCTTCAGGCAGTGGTGCTGAGAATGAGCCGGGATAGTATTGTATAACAGACTGAAATAGTTGGGCCAGTATCCTGCCGGAAGAGGTTCAATGAGAGGATTTGCTATACATAGATCTGTGCTTTACTATCCCAGGTGTATTTGTAAACAAAAACAATCTGAGGGAGACGATTGTCATCAAAGGGAAAGGGAAGTGAGAATAGTCTCTGGGCTGTAGACAAGGTTTAGTCCATTAGAAACGGAAAGGGAGTTTCATTATTGAAAATGCAGTTCTATTCCTGGACAAGGGGGAAAACCAAGGCCTGAGGCTGTTATACAGCTGTCAGTCTGACATATATTATTGATTTAGACATGAATACCAGAGCACACATATATGTGACAATGTAATAAATTGGGGCAGTTTTTTTTAATACAATGTAGGTATACTTTGCAGTATATGTATGTCTTTTTGATCCCAGTCTGACATTTTGTGAATTTGACAAATATCATAATTACATAATTATTACTGCTGAACGATTAGTTGATTAAAAATTTTCAGAATAAATAATCAATTCATGCTTTTCTCTGTTTGTGATTGTAATTTAAACAGGAAATTCTATACCCATTTCCTGTTAGATGATGTGATTTATTGGAACTCTTGAGAAATAGCAGCTCTAGCTGAATTACCAAAAAGAAAACTTACTAGGCAAAAAAAATGAAATAAATAAAAATAAGAGGTGCAAAAATGTGAACACTTGCTTAAATTAGCATCATACACCTGCTGCTCACGCATACACATTCCCAAAATATCAACATTGTCAATGTTTCCACTTTTATTCTCAGGATACTTGCTTCATGTAAAATATTTCAATACAATACAGTACAATGCATGTTCCATCTGCCATCCTCCATGCGATTGATTTGT
>NW_024402514.1:0-1000 GCF_016859285.1 Xiphias gladius
CATAATTTACCTATTTCCATCTAAAGATATTGCATTTAGTCAGTTTCTGTATTAAGACTGTCTATACTTTCTCTAGGATGTTGGTGCACAGTAGGTCAGTGCCAAGAAATCGAGTATAGTTTGCAATCAAACAAAAACTCGTCTGACCAGATGGCTGATTGTTAACTTGTGTTTAAAAAAAAAAAAAAAAAAAAGCATATCTCTGATTGCAATCACTCTCAACCATCACAGCTTCATTAGGCAGAGTTGGGAAATCATGATGATGTAGATGCAGCAACACCTGTTAGCTGCCATGTAAATGTTAATTGTAAATCTGGACCATGTGCATCTTCCTAATATGTCAAGACGAAGTCTGGAGACACGTCAACCTAACACTAGAGCATTAGCCCAAGGTTAATTAAATGCACCTGCTAGAGCATCCCCCAGCACCCTGCAGCCCTTTATCCTCCGGTTAACAAAACTGATGAACACTGCAAAAAAATTTCAAAATTAAAAAATAAAAATCGTCTGTTTTCCTTCAGCTATTTGCCCCTTTCACCAGGGTCCGTGTAAATAATACACAGTGACACAAACAAAATTCCTTACTGTTGGTACAAGACAAAGTACTGAATTTTTAATAAGTCAGTGCACATCTGAATAACATGAACCTATAAAGCCTGAATGTTTTATGATCAGTTTGTTGGAACGGAAGGTTCAAGTTGTCCCACAAATACAAATAAAATGACCACTTAATGATAAAATTATGAGAGGAGAAAGCATTTACGTAGTTTATGAAGGTCTTAACAGTGGTGGAGCATAACTAAGCACATTTACCCAAGTACTGTGCTTAAGTACAACTTTGAGGTACATGTACTTTCCTTGAGTGCTTCTGTTTTATGTTACTTTATAGCTCTACTCCACGACATTTCAGAGGGAAATATTGTACTTTTTACTCCACTAAACTTATCTGACAGCTATAGTTACTGATTACTTTGTAATGAACTTATAAAGTATGACCTTT
>NW_024402515.1:0-1000 GCF_016859285.1 Xiphias gladius
GTGTTTGTCTGGGCAAAAAGGGTACCAGACCTATATCTGACTTTTTCTTTTTTAAAAAGGTTTTTAAATTACTGTATTGAAGGGCATTGACTGGTCCTGGATGAATAGTGCTGACCTTAGATGTCCTCGGGTAAAAATGACAGGGAGTTATTTGGTCAAGGACATAGAGAATAATGTTATGATTAGGAGGGATATGCTTTAAAATCTTAGAGTTAGCATATAATCTTGAAATTTAATCATACTTTATGACAGGTAAGTAAATGCCTCATAGTGTTTCGCTTTACACTGTTGTAAGGCATGTAGAGTAAAGTCCATAATTTGCTGTTTCATGTTCACAGGTCTGTATTTGGTGATTACACTCAAGAGTATGCAGAATGATAATATTGTATTTAAGGCATATTCTAAAACATGATTACAGTTGAACCAATAACTAAATATTAAAATTAAATAATGACAATTTTTCATTTCAATGCAGCATTAATTGTGACCGTCTTCTCTCCTTAATGCAATTATTTTTCCCCTCTCCTTATACTTGTTCCAGTCAGTCTGTCTCCGTGTGAGGCACATACTGCACAGAGTCCATAGAGCCACTGGAGTCCAATGTTAGCCTGACCTGTCCACATTTTACCCAGCCTGTCTCTGTGCTCCCAACATCTTTCTAAGTAGTGCTTTACACTCGGGCACCCTCCGGGGCTACAGGGGCCACTTTGATGGAGATGGATGCGCTGGTGCTCTACTGCCCTCCAATGGCAGCTCCCACACACACTCAGCGCCACTCCACTCCACTCTGCCTGCCAGTCTGGGCAGTTAGTGCTAAGCAATGAGAGGAAGGACTGGAGACCAGGGAGACTGACCAAAGCGGGGCCAAAGGAGAAAAAGCCACCACATAGGAAAACTAGTTCAAGCAGATGATGCCATGCAGGAGAGGCATGTAGTGGTAGGCTGTGAACAGGTGTAAAAGAGCATGCTTGCCTGATGAATGCTAAGACCTGCCACTGCT
>NW_024402516.1:0-4000 GCF_016859285.1 Xiphias gladius
TTTTTACGGATTAAACTAAGATCTAACATTTTTTTTCACCACTGGCTTTTAATGTATATTAAATCTATTATTTATGAAAGATTATTTCTAATTGGTAATCTTACAAACATTGAAATTGCCAAACACAATGTGATCCAGATCTATAGCCCTCATAACTTCAGGCTATAGGTTTAAGTGTATAAACTCCCCCAACCATGAAAAAATGGCTCCCCTATAATTTCTGGCAGTCTTTGATGGGGATTTGTGCCCAAATGAAAATGCATCTGAAATGAGCAGCCCTCTGCGGCCCCCACAGTGTGCAAAGATGGCATACAGCAATAATCTTAAAAAAATGTAATTAAACACAGATAAGATTAATACAATCAGGGAGAGATGATTGAAAGATGCTGTTGTTATGTAGGAGGGTGGTGAGGCTGCCGGGCCCCTGGGCCCCAAAACGAGTTGGCTAGCTGTGGGGAAGGGGGCCCTCCGCACTGGGATTAGTTTAGCCAGGTGGGGGAGCTTCGTGGTTGGAGCATTTAAATTAGCAGAGAGATGACAACCCCCATTAGGAGGGATTAAAGGCCTGCTGGCAGGCAGAAATGCACTGGCACTGGCAGGGGCATCCGTCACACAAAACCCAAGGCGATGTGGCACAAGTCAGTCACTCGTAGCTGCTGTCGTTTTCCACATCACATATCACATGAAATGATTTCATGAAATCACATAAGGTTGGTGTATTGCAATTTCAAGAAATGTACATTTGCTTTATTTTAATTTACTCACATCAGTGTTCTTATAGAATTACATTGTGATGCAAAAGCACGTTTTTTTACTGTATCTATTTGTTCAAAACAGTACAGGTGGTTACGCTGAAGCTGTTTATCACAGAAGTGTCATTAAAAGTTATGTTCTGACTGGGCAGCAACTTTTTTTTGTCTTGTGAACTTTCCTCATAGTTTGGTTATGGAAACATTCTTTATTTTGTGGTTTTTATTACAGCCGCCCTTTTTTAATGGCTCCGTTTCAAATGTGGGGCCTATAGTAGCCCAACTATGCAGCCTCTAAAGTAAAATCAAAAGGACAGAGCCCAGGTTCAGGGGTGAGATTGCACAGAAGCCCAGTCCCCATGGAGGTCCCTGCAGAGAATCTGTCTGTCGGTGGGATTGTGCTAACGTCAAAAAGCTGCAAGAGGGATTACTGGCTTACTGCCACCTGACAACAGCACTTTTTGTTCCTTATGCATTCCCAAATTCTGAAGGCAGACAAAAACAAAACAAAAACCAGCAATCCGATTAAAACAATCTCCTCGTGTCCTGATTAACATACATTTACATGAGAATAGCCCTCTGTGATTAAACAGTGGTAGGTGAGTCCAACACCCTATGTGGTGTTATGGCCCCTCAGAAGGAAGCCCACAATGCACTGCACTGCACTGCACGCCACGAGTTGAGAATCTTCCCTGCCTGGCTGTGTCCAGGCTGTTTGGCCTGCACTGCTCATCGTAAATATGTCAAGTCCCCCACAGCAGCTTACAAACAAGAACTTTTAAAGCCCACCACCTGCTGGAATAAGAACTGAAATCAGTGTGGGATGAGAGGATCGTATCTCTATGCAAACTAACCGATGACAAGTTCAAGATATACACAATAAGAGCTGAGGGTAGAAACAAGAACGCCAAGCGGAGTGGGACCCTCCCTCTAAAAACATGCACCTTAAAACTATGATTTATGATTAAGTATTTCATGGTCTCTTGTAAAATGAACATACAAGCATCAGTGTTGCATCCTTTCCTTATTAGTGAAGTGTGGGCTGCAAAACAAACAGTGACAGGCACTGCATGGGTGTCAGTAACAGCTTGAGATGGCGAAGGGGGAAGAAAAAAATGGAGATGATAAAATAGGAACTGTAGACAGACAGCGTCAGATGTCAATGTTTGGTATTTCTACAAAGCTCCAGAGGGAGAGGCTAGCCTGGAGCCGTTACAGTGTTTGAGGCAAATGAAGTGAGAGTGTTGGAGCCCCTGTGCCAACCAGGGCCCTCTCTCTTCCCCTACAGTATGCCGAGCTCTCCAGCGGTAACAGGAAATCAAACAATTAGCAGGAGGGAAATAAAAGGTCCTTTTTTGCCCTCTGGCTCTGGTAAACATGGCAACAGTGTTTGGAAAATGCTGCCGTCATCATGCAAAGTTCTGTCTCCTGCTGATTCTTGCAACACTATCTAACACCTCATCCTGATAAAGACAAAGCACAGTTCTAAAATTAAAACAACAATAGATATATATTGCAATGCAGTGTATGAACTGTCCATTATTTCTATGTATTTGTGGTACTGCAAATTCCCTAAATCAAAATCCCAGATTTATTGAGAAATTTGCTTTTGCTACATGAAGTAAAATGAATTGTTCACATATTGAATATATGCATTATTAATTCCCATGTAAGAATTAAAGATGTGAATGCAGAGATTAGAAAAACCTTCTCACAGTTATTGTTATTTTCTTTACAAAAGTCAACATCGACATAATCTCACAAAGTTTGTCCTCTTGATGGTACACACCACAGTGCAGTAAAATACTATCTTGAGGTAAATATTGACCATGTCTTTAGATAATGATTTTATCAACATGCTTCTAATGTAGAGACATATATTCATTTGCATGGACTCAATGGAGGTTCAAACATAATAAAAATGCATATATAAGTAAAATTGTAAAAAGCAAACAAGTTAGTGACTTAAGCTGAATTGTTTATTGTGCTTATGCTCAGCCAACTGGGTATTGAGGCTTCATTTAGAGCTACATGAAGTAGCTTTAAAGCATAGAGCAAGAACATGAATCTCCCCATATCGCAGCAGAGCTCAACATGCTCTCTAAGTGGAATTCTTAACTATGGGACCCCTTCACAGCAAGGAATTTCTGTTTACATAAAAGAGCCGGCCAAGGTCTGGGACATTGCACTCGAGACTGGGGCATCCCGGTTCTCTGTCTAAGTGGAATGGAGAAAACATGGACGCTAATGTAAAAGCGGACAACACAGAACATGTGTTTTCTTCCTGAGATGAAACTTTCCAGGCTGGTTTGTTTTAAGTTAATTTAGAGCTACTTAAATGTAGGACAATGTGCTAGACCTGATGTTTTTAATTTCTTTTTATATGGCTCTGTCTTTATTGCTTACTGACTTTATTGGTTTTTCTTACTGAATCCAATCTAGCTTAGTTTTCCTGCTCCTGATAATGTGCTATCAATTCATTTGTTACATAAATACAGTAAGTGACATTTGTGAATAATATAAACAGTATACTCATTAAATATGTAACCTATAAAAGAAAAAAAATTATAGATATCCACGAGAGGAAACTGGAATATTATAGATAACTATTGAAACGAAAATTAAAGAGCAAACTTAAGAGGTGAATGATACTGGTGCAAGTCCCACTAGGAATATCATAACTAAATGCTCTGCTAGAAAAATAATGTCAATAATTTTGGAGAAATGCAACTCTAAACATTATAGGAAATAATGCATCTTTCTCTAAATTTATATGTAGACTATTAAAAAAATTGTCGGTATGTAGGCCATTAAAAAATAGTCTACATATCTTTTACACATCTTTTATTTGTCTTTTTATTACACTGTAACACATCTTTGTGTTGTTACTTGAAAAATACAATTCATCTTACACAGAAATCACAATCACAAAAGCTAGTAATGATAAACTTTTAAATAACTTTAGACTTTTTGAAGACGTGTCAGAAAATGTATATTTACTTTGTCCTGAAAGATTTCTAACACCTATGAGACATTATCATTTGAAAAATGACTTTCAATCTGAAAACATAAGTATTCACTTAACAGTTTGTCTGCAGAGTATTGAATGGATTTTAATGCTCATTTTAAAGTAAAGTAGATTATCGGCCAAATGCATATGAGGGGATTTGAATAATACATGTAACAGTGAAGCTGATTGGCACCATATCCTTACAGTTTATTGAACTACTTACTGAAAAAAGGATTTGAGG
>NW_024402517.1:0-1000 GCF_016859285.1 Xiphias gladius
GCTTTTGTAATATGAGGAATTTATTACTTGTGTTGGTCTTAAAGCATATTGATGTGGTGTCTGAATGAGCATATGATGTGTTTAGACAGTTGATGTAGAATGCTGATGTTAGCATTTAGCAAGTACAGCCTCACAGGACATCTAGCATGGCTATAGTCCACTCCTGTTCTCCATACACTATGCTTTTATTATGGCACTGATCAAAAGACTACATGTGAGACTTATGCATGATTTGTCTGTATTTATATAACTTGGATTTTAAGTATTAGAAATGTACATTCCTCTTACATTTCCATTCTTTCAAATACAATAATTTCCACTTGTTACAGTTCACTAACATTGTTTTCTGTGAACTATTGTAAGCCTAGTCACAGTATAAACCACTTAGAAATAACTGATCCCATGGGAGAAGCAGAGAGTGTCCTAGCAACTCAGGAAATAACCAGACAACCCAAACCACCTAACGTACAGTATAGTATGAAAACAAACCACCTCCAGTGCTACACCATGTGTATTCTCACCTGGACATATACCAATATATAATATAATCCAAAACATTGTAAAACATGTATCCTCATATCGCCACACATTTCAATCCTCTCAGATGATTTATAACTACTATAAGATATTTGATATCACCACTCAGGCCTGATATCTATGGTATGACAGAGGCCTGTGGCAAAATAGATAGAGCTCAGCAGCCTATGAATCAAATCTAACTCGTCTGGGTGTATTAGATGATGGCTGCTGATAGCCAGCCATAATGAAAAGATCCAGCAGCACAGACTTAGAGGGCAATGTCTACATGTACGTAACGGAGATCCTGTAACAAATCTCAATCTATCAATACATACTGTAACACTCCTTAATGTGGGTGTAAAAGAGGGTTGTTTCTATAAAGTGGGTTTCAGGGGAGCTGAGACAGAGTCCCTTAACGCCTGTTGCAAATAATACACAAGGCTTTGGTGATAAAAACTATAAATATGGTGTGATGCCTGAG
>NW_024402518.1:0-1000 GCF_016859285.1 Xiphias gladius
TGAAACGCTTGGAAAATGAAGAGGGTGTTTTGGAAAATAACGATAAAAGAAACTGAAGCACAATTGCTTACCAAATTTTCTGTCACCGAGGGCAGGTGAGGAGCAGAGGCTGACCGCCAATGCAGCGAAGAGGATGGGACACCACAGTGAAGCCATACCGCTCCTGCCTAATACAGTGCTACTAATCCATCGCACACCTCCGCTAAAACAGCATGTTTAACGCAAACTCAGGTGTGAGCTGCTCGCACGAGAAACGGACTAAAGAGGCATGTTTGAGGAGGGAAAAAAAAAGGGAGCGGGGCAGGAGAAACGCAGAGGCAGAAATTCGCTTAATGGCCACACAATACAGGCGTTGTTTCAGCACCACAAACAGCGACCAGCTCCACGGAGGAGCCCCTCCTAAGTTTCTGACGTCAAGCACGCCTGGTGAGGAGGGATGATGCGTGCAGCATTCAACAGCGCCTTGGACGGACGCACGGACGCACGGGCGGGCGGGCGGGGAGGAAGGAGAAGACGGGAGTACTGAATGATTCCAGCCCCGAAAGCCGTGCAGGCAGCACGAAAACAACCGAGGGTGAATACATAAAGGAAGCTCGCACTGACTGATTCATCTCATTAACCTGACTAGAAAACTACTGCTCCAAATTTAGATTTATGAGGAACAAAAATGCCATTATAGGAAAGCTAGAGAATACAATGTCACTGTACAATTCAATTAAACTAAGTGTTTTCATAGTACTTTTAAACTATTGGGCAAAACTTAGTAATATAGCTAATGATTTACAGTGTAAATACTCATAAAATACTGGAAATATCTACAAAATTGTATTTGTTAATGAACTTAGTTACTTTCCATCACTTTATTCAATGTATTTTTATCTTTAATGTTATCGCTAAAATATTCCTAAAATGTGGTTTTATGCTGTGATAGGTAAACATACAGGGCTTCACATTACATAATCAAGTGGCTAAACAAAGTGAAAGTTTTCTGTTAAAAAGC
>NW_024402519.1:0-1000 GCF_016859285.1 Xiphias gladius
TAAATCGGTTCAGTGCTTTTTATGTAATCTGGTTGACAAATGAACAAATAAACCAACAAACAGACATGGGTGATCACATAACCTCCTTGGCAGATATAGTAAGGTTACATGTTTTTTTCCTCACATGAACTGGAGATCAATGAGGAATAATAATTAGAGTAAACATAAATAGGAAAATGAAAAAAAAGTGAAAATAAATAAATACAAAAAAATAATACATATATTTAAAATATGAAATACTGAAAATAAAGACGATTTTAAAAGAATTGAAAGATAAAGAAAATAGTTATGGTTAGGTTAAGGTTAGGGAAGGGGGGGGTAGCATCATCCAGGCCCCCAGCCCCTTGCTGCCTGGGTTAGGGTTTGATTAGGCGACTAATACATAACTCTTCGATTCTTGAAGTTGTACTGGTACAGGTGTTAATTTTATTGATAGTGATGGTCTTAAATTTAAATGAGCAGCTAGAGGAAAGACAAGTTTTTGAGTGCATTGTAGCCAGCCAATGAAAACCATCCCTGATAACCGTCCAATCCAAATATAACTTCCCTATTGTGCATATCCCAGCATTCCTCAAAATTCCGAAAAAGTTAAGAACCCTGATTGAAGCCCCTATGTATTTTCATAGGATAGCCCTATTACAGCAAACACTTTCAAAGAAGCCTTTGATCTGCAAAGGGTAGGCATATTTTCAATGTTGGCTTTTGAGCTAAAGGTCATCATAAAGATCTTAAAACCCAGGTGAAGAGGATATCTTGAGACCATGTAATTGTAAGCACTGGAGAACTTACCACCTGCTAATTGTCTCTGAAGAGCGAAAAGAAAAAGGTATGTTGAAGATTAGATAGAGTCGCTAAATGTTGGGTATTGGAGTCTTTCCATTGATTAGACAAGTTAACTTTAAAGGTACAGGTTATCTTGCGAGAGAGTGAGTGAGAGAGTGTGTGTGTGGGGGGCTTGTTACGGTTGGGCATTATATTTGTATTTGCAACAAAATTTGCA
>NW_024402521.1:0-1000 GCF_016859285.1 Xiphias gladius
CTTATCTTTCTTGTTTCGGGTCCAACCGATGGCAAAGCAAAAGCCCTCGTCCCAAATCGGACCATTTCTCAATTTTCTGGCCAACCAGCACAACTTTCAGCACAGTGTGCATCAGTGTGTTTAAACGCATTTACTATGAGTAACACTGTTACTGACGGCTTTCTGGGGCGACCTGATTTCTTCAAAGTGACATAAAAAAAGAAATCGCTTTTCCTTAATCAGCTTTGGGGTGTTATTAGAACCTGATTTCTGAAAGCTAGAATTCTTCTGGGTAAAGTTTATTTCTAGACGATTATTTTCCTCATCTGCCGATTATTTTTAGGATTACTCAATTAATTGTCGGTCCATAGAATGTCCCAACTACAGTGAAAAAGTGCCCTTTGCAACGGTTGCAAGTGTTATGATTGTGGATTGCGTGACGGAGAGGATAACAGAGAGAGAGAGAAAGACCTACAGTGAATGTAGAAAGGGGGAGTAGTAAAGGAAGAGAAAGGGAGGGGACAAGCATCCCAACCGTCCCCGACTGCGCAGTAACAGTAGCTCTGATGGTTTCTGGGTAACTGCAGCAGGACAGACAACGTCTCCGTAGCGAATTAACAAACAGAGCGGATTCCAGCTCGGCTGCTACAGGCCGAGGGGTGAAACAAGCGGTCTCAGTTCTGTTTTCACCTCAGTGGATCCTTTTCTTTCTTTTTCTTTGTGGGCCTCAAAATGATCCAGTATCTTTTATCAGACTGGTTTATCCGGTCTGAACTCCTCAGAGTTCAAACTCACTCTTGTAAGGATTAAATCCAACAGTGCTCTCTCTTCTAAAAAGTAACTCCCTTACACTACAGGTGATGCCTTTCTGTTACATCTACTTGAGTAACAAGTACACCTGTACGCTATTTCTGCCATCGCTTACAAAGCTTTACATCATAATAACTTGACCCTAATGGTTATTTCTGGACATTTTCAAATGGGGCCGCACTTCTCCTTGTTTTATTTCCACTGTCTGATC
>NW_024402522.1:0-1000 GCF_016859285.1 Xiphias gladius
TTTGCTTCTCCTAAATACAGTTTAAAGCGAGAGTAGCTGCAAGAATGGAAAATTCCTTATTCGTTTCCTTTCCGCTGCTAATTCCCATGAATGATCGCGCTCAAGATCAACATCGGTCAGCTGTGAAGTTGGAGAACACCTACCTGCAGCGCCAAGCGCACATGCACACACACTCACACACAGCAGTTGCCTACTTATTCAGGTGAATGACAATGAAGCTCTTCAGCATGTGTTTATGATTATCATACAGCATACATCATTTTCATAGGAAGAAATACTAAACATCAGTCTTAAGTTGCATTAAATATCTAATTCGTAGAGGTTTAACTCAGTGCCTATTACCCTGTATTCACGAGGACACGGTAGATATTGTCACATTGCCATTTTGGCATCTTATTGCCTACAATAAGATCTTTCATTTGACATTTCATCTCCTCTCAGACCTCTCATGATTCACATCTATATAAAGCCTAGAAAGCTTTAAGACACAAATGATACAATTAAAAATACTCAATAGCTATCAGTTGATATCAGTATCCTTATTCATTGTACTAACTGGATAAATTGTTTATCTTTTTCTGACCAGCAGTTGACACGTCCGCAGAAACATCCACGTGTGTGTTGACACACTCAGTAAAGTGCTATATACAATACAGCATCTTATCTGTACTTTTTCACGAAAAACATACGAGTACAACTATATCGTTAGCTGACATTTCCCTGATTTTATACTGCTGCTTCATTAATAGCAAAGAGGCATGGGCATTTACAGTGTTTGTACATGAATGTAGAGTTATTTTATGCTTGCACACACACATACACACACCTGAACATGCCTTCACAGCGGATGCTAAACTCACACCCACTAACAGTTTGCAGTAGCTTTCAGCGGAAACATAAATTCTCATTATTCATGTAATAAAAGCATAAATAGCAACAGTTCAAGTAAATAGTGTGACTCATTCAACAAGCTGCTCTGCTAGCTAATAATGAGCATGCA